>NW_006780679.1:1459095-1481037 GCF_000442215.2 Lipotes vexillifer | reverse complement strand
CCACAAAAAAAAAAAAAAAAAAAAAAAAAAAAAGAAAGTGAAGCCATATCTCAGTTGAGCTGTTGTCAGTACCATGGCTGTTTCAGTCTCTCACCACTGGAAATTTTTTTATCTCTTTTCTTTGTCACTTTGGACACATCTTTCTCACTCTCTTCAAAGGGGTTTCTCTGCATCTCAAGTCAAAGAGGGAAAAGGATATATACTTCAAGATGACACTTTTGATTAAATACCTTCTCCACTCAGTCATGTTACAAAGAATAACTAGGCTTCTTGAATCCTCACAAAAGTTTTGCCAGAGAGAGAATTTGATTGGCATTCTTAGGTCAAATGACATTCATAAATGAATTAGCAATGGTCAGGAATTTGGAGCCTTGAGGTAGAATTACTTCTGAGGTGATGTTATGGGGCTGATAATCATCCTAGACAAGGTGAGGAGGGTGTGTTGGATGGGGCAACAATTGTCTATCACATCTAGATAGGAGAAGTAATTGAATTCTTAACATCTTAAAGTAAATAATTTTACTTGAGAGAAGAGCCTAGGTTATGTGAGTAGACTAATCACCTTGGGGAAAAAGATTCCCCAGACTTAAAGTCATTGGGAAAAACCACACTTACCTCTCATTTCTACCAGGCTGAGTCTACTTTTGCCTACCAACCAGAAGCTTCAGGGACTTTGTTGATGTCTTTTACATGCAGAACCACTCTTAAGGGATGCTGTGTATTTATTAAACACCACCAGCACTCATTATGGATGTGTTAAAAATTCAGATCCTTAGAGAACACAGTAGATCGAAGTATTGACTACTGTTTCACTTCGCCCATCTGTCCAAACATCAATAACAACAGTGTATGGGGGTCTGGAAGCACTGGGCTAGTGTACCTTACTTCAATCATAATTCCAGAGTTTGCCTTAATTAAGATTCATTTTTGCCCCTGTGCTGTACATCTCTTAACTAACAGAAAAGTTGCAAGGGCACAGTTTAAGCATTAAGAATGTGAGGATCGAGGAAGAGAGAGTGGAATCAGGTCTTATGCTTATGGAGTCTAAAAACTGCATGGCAGGTATGCTTAAAGTAAATCTTCAAGCAGATTTCTAAGGCATTGGAGGAGTCACATAATGGCACTGGAGAAATGAATTGCTCTTCTGACTCACTTTCCTCCATACGCGCTGCCTGGGTGCATTATTGTTTATGGGAGGAAGGAAAAGTACTTACTTTAGATTAAGCAAGAGAAGGCCACAGCAGGACAGAGTTGTATGCTTTTTTCTTAGGCATTTTCAGAAACATCACAATCATCAACAAAATTCTGCTGAGTGCCCACAATACTGCAGGCTCCTTCAAAATACTTGACTCAACAAAGGGGAAGTGCAGCCTGCCTCTGCCCTCAAGCAAATTACAATCTAGAGTAGAAAGTGGACATGGCATTAAGGAAAAGGGAAAGTAAAATCATGTAATACATGAATAAAAACACTACACAAAGGGATTTTGATTACTTGTGACTGCACCTTCATCCATCTGCTGAAAGAGAGAGGCTTCTTTGGGGAAATGACTGTAAGAAAGTTGGTTTTTTTGTTTTTGACTTTTTAATTTTAAAGAAGAGCCTAAAAATTAGACCAGTGGATAGGGAAAAAGAAGAAGGGTATTCTAAGTATTGTAAATATTTTATGCTGGAATTTTTAGCTTTCCATTTATTAAAGCATATCACGAGAATAAAAGGTCATGGAACTCTATGGTGTGTGTGTGTGTGTGTGTGTGTGTGTGTGTGTGTGTACTTTATATAGAATAATTGCTTGTTTGATTCTCAGAAAGATAGATTCCAATTGTTTTCTTCTTGCAGTGGTGTTACCGTGTCACACAAACAAAATACAACAAATTTCAAATGGTTATTTTTATAAATATTTAAATAAACACTGTAATAATTGCACTTTGCTTGATTTTCTTCCATCTTTTCCTTCAAACCAGCTCTGGAAAACATATTGTACATCTATGTGACTTAAACTTTGGATAGGTATGTGCAACATGTGGAGAATGCTGATAGAGATCATTTGGGGGTTGAGATTATAAAATCCTCATGCTGATTACAATAGAAAAGGAAGTTATTGAAGGACTCCATGTCACAGACTCCAGTTGCTAATGAATCCAGGCAAATACTTAGTCAGGGTCTCTCCAAGGTCATCCAATCTGTTTCTCTCCTCTCCAAATAGCTTCTCTGTTCTCCTCTGTACAGACAACAGTTCCCACGGGGAGAAAGAAGAAAAGTGAATGAGAGAAGACCAAGAGAAAGGCAAATGTGATGTGTATCAAAATAAGCATGGATGTTGTGTGTGTGTACATTTATAAAAACTAATATGGATACATCCATTGACTGTAGCACATTTTAAAATAAGATATTCTGTCTGTGAAAAAAAGCCATATGTGGACCCCTGCTAGGTTGAAAGCACTGAGATTGGGAAGGGAAGGATTATATTAATATCACTTCCTTGGTGAGCAGTAGGTGAAAGCTTATATCTCACACACATTACATGTTTCTTTGGGTTGAGTGTAGGGTCCGTGCCCAAAAACCCAAGCTAGTCATACTCGTTTATCTGGTAGATACACCGTCTGGAACACAATGTCCCCATGGTTGCTTTTTTGGCACTGACCAGAGAAAGTGAAAGCTTGAGGGTCACACATTTAGCCTGTAAGTAAAAATCGCTTTCTCTCTAAATTCATTGAATGGAAATAGTCATATGAACCCTTCTCCCTCCCTATATCCAGTTTTGCAATGACATGTAAAACCACCTTCTATATGATCTTAAGCTAAAAGGGCTTATTTCAGGATAATATAGAGTAATTCATAATGAAAATTTAAGTTATATAGTCTAGGCCAGGTTATCTCAGTGTGTGATACCTGAACCAGTAGCATCAGCATCATCTGGCTATTTGTTAGAAACTCAAAATCCTAGACCAGCCCCATCCTGGGGGTGGGGCTTAGCAATCTGTTTTAACAAGCTCTGCAGTGGTTCAAATGCTTGCTAGTATTTGAGAAATCTTGTTCTAGTCTGTGGGTGCTATAGAGGTGTAGCAAGCTATACAACACAAATAGAATTGTAACCTTAAATTACTCCTTTCTAGTGTATTTGTGATACTTTGTTAGCTCGATCTAATAACAATAGAAATAGCTCTAGATACTATGATACTATGCTCATTGTCTGACATGGTACAATTCTCAAAATAATGATATGACATAGATCCACTTGTCATTTCCACTTTATATAATAACCTACCTAAGGGTCAAGAGGATAGATCGGTAAATTTATGAGTAAATAAGCTAGTATATAAACAGAAGAAGCACAGTTTTAGAGTAGGGGCCTTAATTGACTCTACCAGGTCAATTTATTTTCCTCACTAAGACTTAACCCAGCCTAAATTTCCATTTTTATTCTTGCATTGTCTTTACATGCAGGGGTTGAGCACCTTCCTCTGCAAAGGTAAAAGTTGTTGGTTTTATTCTCCAAGCTTTGTTCCATTTTGCTGTTCTTATTCCCTACAGTTTGTGTATTGTATGGAATTCATTAGTACATCTTTCTGCTGATACTGCTGTAAGTCTTCCTTCCTGCTGTTGCCAGGGCCAACCTCTCTGCTACACTTTGTCAAAGTTGTGTGCCCCAGTTCTTTAAACCTTGGATCACTGAGAGCATATATTGAGAGGTTCTGATGGTGCATCTCCTAGAAAGCCTATACTTAGGGATATCCAAGGAGGCTTCCAGGAAGGCAGAACCTACTTCAGTCTGTAGCAATTAAAATGGATTATCTCTGCTCTAGAAGCTGCCTGCATGCCTTGGCTCATCATTCTCTTCTATTTTCAAAGCCAGCAATGGGTGATGTCTCAGATCTCATCACTTGGACACTAATTTTTCTGTGTCTCTCTTTCCTTACGACTACATTGGATGTAACAAATAATCCAGGATAATCTCCTAATTTTAAAACCAGCTAATTAGCCACTTTAATTTCATCTGCAACCTTAATCCCCCTGGCCACATAATGTAACATAATCATGGATTCTGGAAATTAGGATGTGGCCATCTTCGGGAAGCCGTTATTCTGCCTACCATCCTGACCAACTCAGAACTTTAAATTTTATCCTTTTACTGACCACAGTGTTTGGTTTACAAAAGCAGAATCTATGTGAGTGTAGAATTACAAATCAAATGAACTTGCTAATTGATCTCACTCAGCCTACTTCCATAATAAACGTGGCTCCATGTTTCCAGACATCCCCAATATCCTTTGGTCTTTTCTTTACCAGTCTGTGTAACTCTCTTGGCTCCAAAACTGACATCCTATGAGATTTCCTTGACAACTTACTCCCATTCCACTCCATTCATTCCAGATTTCTCTATCATCAGTATCCTCTGCTTAGTGTCCAGGACATATTTGTGGATTTCTTTTTGCCAATATCAACTGTTAATGGATGTCTTAATTTTCTCTGTGATGTGGGCATTTTGCTAGTTTGCTGTGTGATTGACCTTCTTCCTTCACCAACACCATCAACTTCCCAAGGATAAAGTATTGTCTACGCCCCGCCCCTTCAGCTTCTTTTAGTTTCTAATGCAAAGGTTTTTTTTTTCATATCTGCCTAATAGTTTTCTCAAACTCATGTCAATTACAAAGGTTTGCTTAAAAAAGTTCTTCAGAGTACTTTATAATTAGTTGAATAATACATAATTCTTGGTCAATTACCTCTTTTCTCATTATTTTTTTCAATCCTTTCTAAGTGAAGCCTTTTAATGGAAACCATTCTTGGTCAAAAAATTTAATTTCTCAGTACGGCACAGTCAAATTGCCAGGATTTATCAAGAGCTTGCTAGACTGCACCTAACACTGTGCTGAGGACTTTACATATCTTTTTCACCATCACCTGAAATTTCTGAATTAAATAGTATTTCTACTCTTTGTAATTTTTAATCAGATAAATTGAGTCACAGAGAGTTTAAGTAACTTACTTACGATCACACGGCAAGTAAGGGGCAGACTGGCTTGACCTCAGCTCTCAGTCACAAACCCCAGAATTTTTAGTATGAAGCTATAGGTGCTGGCCCTCTGGGTAGCTCACTTCAGTTGCTCAACCAGCTGCCTCAGGAACCATGTCAAATCAAACCTATTAAGACTACAAACTGCCTGTCCAATTCAATTCAAGGAGTATTTATTGAATGTATGCTACATGCCAGGTGTCATTTACCTGTGATTCTGCAATGTTTGTGCAAACTCAGCCTTAGAGCGTTAAACACTTTCTTCAGAAGGCTGTGTCTCAAATATAGAAATTGTTAATGCCAAGGACATTCTTAAAATTGCTATCGATGCAAAAGCATTCTGAATATGCTATGTAGATGTTGATAAAAAGAAAAAAATAAACTTGATTTGAATAAACAAAAATCAGCAGCAGTTGTTTCGTCAGTTCTTCTCAGAAAGCAGTTGTACTTAATGTGGAGCAAAATGTCCCAGAGGTGTTCGCGCAGAGAAGAAATTAATGCAGTAGAAACTACTTGGCTCCTGGGTAATGAAAACCCAAGATGTACAAAAAGGGTAGGGGGAAGAAGGGGAAAGGACTGATACTGACAATTATCTTGAAATATTGTAAATTTTTTGTCTGTTCCTCCCATGTACGTGTACACGTAGCACTTGTGTTCTGGAGATCTTACTTCTCAGAGACAGTGTTGATCTGCCTTTAGGATATCATAGCATATTACTTGTATCCTTTGGTTTCCGGTCATGCCTCTTTAGAAAGACAGCAAATGGCAGGTGGTACATACAAACTAGTGAGGGCTCCTCTGAAGCACTGAGCATAGTACTCCTGTTACAAACCTGGGAGGGCAGGTAGGCTAATTATGACCCAGGACTTACCTTTCTATTTAGGGTCTAAGGGATGTTGGAGGGCCAGTCGGATTCCAAAGACTGAGTCATTTGTTTGTGTGCACTGTTCGGAAAATTCTAAGAATTAGTTTTCACTTCTGAGTTCGATTAAATCCATCCTCTGACTTGTCTCTCTTCATACCTAACAGCATTCTCCAGAAGCTATAAAAATCTCTAGAGGTCCTTGAAGTAATGAGAAAGCTGATGGGTTTTTTCCCCTCTCTAATAATTATGCTTTGATTTCTCCGTAACAGTCTTTAGTTTACTGCCAGTTGTCAGCACAGCTTTTTGCAGCTTTCACCTCTCCGTGATGAAAGCTCTCCGACCTCTTGCCTGCAGGTTCGTCCTCTGCGGGCCACCTTGCCTTTGCAATTCCCCTCTGTGTGAATTTGTCCACTAGGTGGAGCTGTAACAATTTAGCTCACAGATCACAGTGTGTGACAGATTAAATTCACTGACCACTGCTTAGTACTCTGGGGAAGCATATTGCTGTGGCCCAGAATCGCAAATCAACTGCAGAGTCAGAAAACAGAACAACAAATCCCATAACAGGAACACAATTGGAGATAACAAATTCCATGGGACAAATGCACGTTGATTCCACAAGCAAGCCCTGTGTTAGGCCTCCTGCATTGCTGGCCTAATTCCTATTTGTTAGTGGTAGTGAAAAAACAAACAAACAAACAAAAAAACCCTCTGCACGCAGAGTCAGGAAGCCTGGGTTCTGGACCTAACTCAGTCACTCACCAGCTGCAGGCTTCATCTTTCTGAGGCTCTGTGCTCTATCTGTAAAATGAAGGGATTAGAGCAGATGACTTTGAGGTTCTCTTCCAAGTGTAACTCTAGATTTCACTCTAAAATTATAATCAAATTGTAACTTTCTTTTATAAAAACAGGGGAAGGTGTGAATTTAAATGTCTGCTCTTCAAGTCTTCCTTCTGAGCTGAAATCCATCTCTATCCATATCTATATCTATACATAGTTGTGAAATAAATATTTGAATGATTTTTCTCACTTTAATTGTAAAAATAGGACAAAGAAGGGAATTTCCAAATCTAAATGTGAGATGTTGATTGTGTAAATTTAAAGGCAAAAGTTTGGCCTTCTTGGAAGGAATTTATTCACCATCCCTCTGAATAAGCTTGCCCAGCAAATGTAGTCTGTTAAGTGTCTATACCTTTATTTATATAGGTCTTTGGCTGTCAATATCCTTTTCTGTTGTGGAATTAATGCCACTGGATTTCAGCTGTGATGCAGAGGTTGCTCCTCACTGAGAAAGGTGAATATTCCCTATTTGCAGCTCATTTGGGATTTATATTTTATGCATGTACCTCAGTTTTATATCCTGAAACAAAATCCTTCCATTTTTAAAATACCACTTTTTTTGGGGGGGGGATTTCTCTAAAACTAGAATGAATACATGTTTTTGTCAGAAGATATTAGAAATTGATACCTATCTTCCTTCCTCTCCTGTCTAAAATCCTCTGTTCCTCTCCTCAGCCCATGACAGTGAACCCTGGTCATTTTAATCCATTCTTTGTAAAACATTAATTGGATACGTAGAAGCACAGAAAACCTAATAGGTATTTTTCTTTTTTTTTTAATGATGGAAAGGGCATCAGAGATCATTCAGTTAAACCCTTTTTATTACACCAGTGAGGAACTGAAGACCCAGAGGTTAAGTGGCTTACCCAAAGTTATTCAGTGAATGAGTGAAAATATTGTTTTAGAAGGAAACTCAGACTGAACAAAAGGAGGGCTAATTCCATTCTTTATTTTCTCTACTTGTATAATCCCATATTTTGACCCAAGCATAGCTGTGTCTATAAGATGGGATTCCCTATTCTTTGGATGGCATGTCATGTCTAATTAATGCTGAGCAATTTGTGGGGTGTGTCTGGTAGTATCATAAATGGACCATAACCCAAAGAATAGAGTAGGATAGGACAGAGGCTTCCAAAATGTGTTCTGTGGCAACTAGTTCAGTGAAATGACCCACCAAAAGGGCTCTGCATCAAGTAAATTGACGTAGACGCTCTCCTTGAATGATCTTTAGCCAGGCTTTTCTGGGCTCTCTTGTCCACTAGACCTTGACCTTGTTGCCTCCTTTGCCCTCCAACCCCTTCACCCTACCTAGCCCAGTTGAAGCAAAAATGCTGCTAAGTCACTTTATCGATAATTTCCCACCCTTAATACCTGATTGTCTTTTAAGTCAGTTTAGCTATAATCTTCACCCTTGGTGTTGCCTCTTAGTACTTTTCCATCTATGTACCCCCTCTCTCTGCTCACTGGCTGTAAATCTCCAGTTTGGCTATTTTTCCTGTATTAGGAGTTGAGCCCAATCTCTCTCCTCTGTTGCAAAGACCCCACTGTAAAAGTCTTGCATAAAGTCTTCCTTACCATTATAACAAGGGTCAGAATACTCTTTTTAAACAAAATACAATGAAATACTACTACACATTATGCTGTACAGGGGATCCATTATACATGTAGCCGCTTTAGTCTCTGAGAAGTTCTACAATAGAGAAGACTGTTTACCACTGTTTAACCTATTATTGCTAAGTCACTTGGCCTTTTTCTTGAAAGATTATATATTAACATCCATGTGATTTAGTTCCCATATAATTCATTTTGTGATCAGAGGCAGCCTCCATGTCTCCTGTCATTATCATCAGCCTCTTGTTTTCCAAGTCTGCATACTTCTGAATGAATCGATGGAGAACACAGACAGGAAGACAGACGGAGGCTGGTCAGGACTTCCTGCCATACTTGTGAGGAAGTCCAATGCCCTGAGCTGTTTACGTGTTCATACTTAAGCATATGCCTCTTGATAGAAAATGAGCTTGTAACCAGGGGTTCATGTATAGAAAGTAAAGAGAGAAATTTTAACTATTGTACTTTATATATATTTATGTTTGTAAGTTTTGCCTTCCTTTCTAACATACCTACGTTTATTTTCTTTTTTTGTTTGTTTTTTTGTTTTTGTTTTTTGCGGTACGCGGGCCTCTCACTGTTGTGGCCTCTCCTGTTGCGGAGCACAGGCTCCGGACGCTCAGGCTCAGCGGCCATGGCTCACGGGCCCAGCCACTCCGCAGCATGTGGGATCTTCCCGGACCGGGGCACGAACCCGTGTCCCCTGCATCGGCAGGCGGACTCTCAACCACCGCACCACCAGGGAAGCCCCCTATGTTTATTTTCATAACATTATGTTTCCTTTCAAAAGGAAAGGAAACATAATTTTATGAAAATTATGATCCAGTGATCCAGTGATCTCCTGTATCCTCTGGCATATAGACCCACATATCTTTGAGGAAATGCAGAGAAGGCAGAGGCAAGACAACAGATGTAGTTAGAAAATGTGGTATGGTTTCCCACTCTGCTTCCTTTTAGTTGTGTGCTCTTGGTCTGTCTAATCATCTGCCTTATGTGAGGCCATACAGCTCCAGCCAGATGGGGACAATCGGACCTGCTCTGCCTGCCACACAATGTTGTTATGACCTCAAAGGTGGTAGCATATGGGAAAATTGTATAGAGTGCTTTGCAAACATAAGGCTCTGTGATTATTGTGTCAGATAGATGGCAAAACTGGGGTCTCATTCTTTTCCATATTTGCTTTCAGGAGGACACTTTGCCTTGTGATATCTGGGCAGAATGATTATTAGTAAAAGTGCTTCCTTGTAATTGAAGCAAATAAAAAAAAGTGCTAGAAAAAGTGCTTCCTTGTAATTGAATCAAATAAAACAGTGGGGACAGGAGGCTGTATATCAGACCTGATCCACTAAATTGTAAGAGATGTTTTGAGTTGTATAAAAACACTGTAGACACATCTGGTGATATTATCATCTCATTTTGTGAATGAAAACTTCATATCATATTGAAAGCTTCTCTAGGACAGAAATGTCCTCCAGATGTATTTTCAAAAAAGGCCTTAAGGGCTTCCCTGGCGGTGCAGTGGTTGAGAGTCCGCCTGCCAATGCAGGGGACACGGGTTCGTGCCCCGGTCCGGGAAGATCCCACATGCCGCAGAGCGGCTGGGCCCGTGAGCCATGGCCGCTGAGCCTGCGCGTCCGGAGCCTGTGCTCCGCAACGGGAGAGGCCACAACAGTGAGAGGCCCACGTACTGCCAAAAAAACAAAAAAAAAAACAAAACAAACAAAAAAAGGCCTTAAAGATTGCATTAAAAAATCGTAGAATTAAATGGCTTCTTTCCATCGAAGTTGCTAATGTTCTTACTGGTACTCTTTCTGAGGAACAAGAACACTCCCTATTGATTCAAAGGAAAAGAAAACTTGTTAGCTAACATCTTGTATACGTGGGGGTGGGAATGGGTGGGTAGAAGGTTATCTTAATATAATCTCATGTATGTGTCAAAGGACAACAGCATTTGAATGGAAAGTGCTAAATGGGAGTCATGATATTGGGGTATTTAATTCAATCAACCCATGTTTATTGAGCACTTTCTGTTTACCTAGCTAGCCGTTAGATTAATAATGGGCACCACAGAACATGGAGCCCCTGGCATTATGGAGCTTCTATCAGATAGTAGGGGTGGGGAAGCCATGATTAACTGAGGTGAATTGAATCTGAGGATGGGAGGATATGATTGCTTGAATGGGTCAGGATGTGGAAGAAGAATGCTTGAATAGGATTACCTAGGATTTCTCCCAAAGTATGACACTGCACAGCTGTGATCTGGGCAGAAAACAAAAAGCATTTCTGGTTATGAAATTCCCTACATTTTAAAGTAATTCCAGAGCATGCTGGAAAAAGACACTGGAAAGAACACTTAAGGCAGAAATCGAATCTAGACTCAATTTTGCTCCTGATGAGGTTGTAGCCTTGCTCAAGTCCCTCAGCTTTAGTATTTGTCATCAAATTTGAACTAGACATTTTCTAAGCTCCTATCCATATCATATATTCCATTATTTGATGAGTCTGTGACTATTATAGTTATTCCTGATATTTCACTCAAATTAAGTGTTCATATTTTTCTTCACTAGAATTCATTATGAAAAATGACTGACAAAATTTATTGATTGACAAGCTAGATTAAAAATATCTGGATATTTGTCTTTGGGGAGGGATAAAGTTTTTATTATTATTATTTTTATTTTATTTTATTTTATTTTTTTTGCGGTACACGGGCCTCTCACCGTTGTGGCCTCTCCCGCCGCGGAGCACAGGCTCCCGCTGTGCAGGCTCAGCGGCCATGGCCCACGGGCGCAGCCGCTCCATGGCATGTGGGATCCTCCTGGACCGGGGCACGAATCCGCGTCCCCTGCATCGGCAGGCGGACTCTCAACCACTGCGCCACCAGGGAAGCCCTATTATTATTATTTTTAAAACATAATCACTTCTGTGCTAAACAGGACACCCTCCTGCTATTCCCACACAAATTTTATATCATGCACTGAGGTTACCACTAAGTAATAGCCTGCAAATTACAGTTAATGAGGTGGTGCTGAACAATTGCCTATAGGGCCAGGAGGTCTGCTCTGACATTGCTTTTCTCTGCATGGGAACAGATTTGATTTTTTTTTTTTTCTTTTTTCTTCATCCACACAAGTGACTCAGCTTGCTTGGGGAAAAATAATCCAAAACACAATATTGTCTTAGGCTCAAATAATGAATGACTTGTGTACTGCTTACTATAATTATTGTATTGATATTCTAAACTCAGCTTGTCAAGCACCCTTAATTAAAGCTAAGGCAGGGAGGTGTGGAGTTTGATCTGTAACTATAGAGAAGTAGATGATATCTGTTAAAGAAAGCCAGCTAGTGTGTGGAGGGGACGTTTGGGGCTAGCTGGAGATGCATAGTACTATTGACAACTAAGAAAGACAAGCTTTTAGTGTTTACAATGTATAATGATTACTAAGCAGTCCACCAGTAATCTTTAATCCATAGATCTCCAAGCATCTTAAACACATTGATTTATTAAATGTGGCCTCTCTGCAACAGTAATGTCTTCAAAATTAAATCACTTAACCTCTCACTTCAACATTGTTATTGTTATCTGCTGCAATATCTACATGACACTGAAATAAGAAGCCAAGGCAGTCAATTCATTAAAAATAAATAAATAAATAAGTCAAACTTGTTAATTGCACTATGTCAAATTAGTTAATTGGCACTGTGTCCATCAAACAAGGGACTTTCTGGATGAATTATTCTTTTCTCAGCTTGATTTGGTCTGATTCAGAATCTGAGAGGGTCTTGTAATCTTTTGTTTTTGTAAATTTGGGAACTAGGACAGGTTCTTTTACTTTTATTATCTATGTTTTACAATAATTAGTAAAAATAGTGTTTTATACATCTTTTTTTTTTTTTTTTTTTTTTTTTTTTTTTCTTGCGTTATGCGGGCCTCTCACTGTCGTGGCCTCTCCCATTTGCGGAGCACAGGCTCCGGACGCGCAGGCCCAGCGGCCATGGCTCACGGGCCCAGCCGCTCCGCGGCATGTGGGATCCTCCCGAAACGGGGCACGAACCCGCGTCTCCTGCATCGGCAGGCGGACTCTCAAGCACTGCGCCACCAGGGAAGCCCTATACATCTTTGATGGATGATAATTAATGCTAAAAATGTTGAAGTTTATAATGCATTTAGTTAAAATGTTAGACCTAATTTAAGTTCTCAGATGTCTAAATGATAAAAGAGATTATGTTCCTTAAACCTGCATTTTATTGTGTTATTTTACTGAGTTTTAAATGAAGCAAGCAAAAACTTTCAAGCAAACTCCTGTTATTGAGTTTTCGGAAGGTGCTACGATTTCCCAATAGATCTAAGTAAAGTTCTCTTATTGGGTTGTAGTGGAAATCATTACATAAAAATTAAGGAAATATCACACTTCTGATATTTTAAGTCACCAATATTCCTTCTGTATATATATACCTAATTTCAATGAATGTATCAAATCTTAATAGAAACAAAAAATAATCTGTGGCAACATAGCTTTGACTAGGAGGAGAAGGGTACCCTCTAGGAAGAATCTGTTTTCAATCAAGTAAAAGCAAAAATGACATATACTGGGCTTCTGACAAGTCTCTAGGATCCCTGGGATGAAATTATTTGCATTAACTTAATATTAGTGAGGGGCTTTGCTATTGCCACTACCAGTGATTCTTATAATGGAAGCTATGAACATACACCCATGCATCATGAGCTGACAGCATTCAAAGGTTGATTTTACTAAAACTTGCTTAATAGAACTAAAAGGGATCTCAGGATACATGCAATTCCTTTTAGGATCAGGAAACGGAGGTCCATAGAAGTTATGATTCGGGGCTCTAATGTTAAGGATGATGCTAATAATAATTCATATTTACAGATAATTTACTGTGTATAGTAGAGAATAGTGGTTAAAAATGCAAGTCCTAGAGTCAGGCTACCTAAGTTCAAATCCCAGGTTTACCATGACCTAGCAAAGCATCAACTATCTTACCTGTAGATGGGAGCTAGACAAAGTGCATACCTCATTTGATCAGAGGCTTAAATACTGTAATGCATGTGAAGTTTTGGCAGTGTATTATATAGAGAGCACTCAATAAAACATTAACAATTATTTTGTGCCAGATTTCTCAATGACTGTACAAAGTGGTCATTATTATTCTCATTTTACAGTTAAAGAAACTGAGTCTCAGAGATTTTTAATTATTTGGCCCAGGGGACATAGCTAGTAAATGATAGCATGATTGTTATCCCAAACAGAAGAAGACGATTATAGAGATTCTTACAGCCTCATTCTTAACATCTTTAAATTAATTACTAACGTTTTGATGAAAAGAAATTTCCTGGGGTCCTTCCAGGGAACACAATGAACAGTGGGTGAAAATAATGTACAGATTAATCTAACATTCCTATTCTCCTAAACCTTTGGATTCTTTTCTCTACACTGCAATGTAAGTCAACAATGAGTCCATGTTAGTCTACCAACTAAGGAAACTGTGAGAACCATGGCCAGCTGTTTATGTTAACGCCTTGAATTCAGAATCTCTGGTATATATACAGTTATTCATGGATTCAGATAAATCCAAGGTAATCTTCCTTCTTCCCTATCCTAGCACTCTTAGAATATATATATATATATGTTTCTATATCAGTATAGAGATATAACTTCATGTTTATAAATTGCTGAAACCCACCTTATGTATATATATACTAGCTCTTTGTGTGTAGGTCTTTGAAATCCTTTCCTTAAATTATTCTGGAATCTGGGGCTTCCCTGGTGGTGCAGTGGTTGAGAGTCCGCCTGCCGATGCAGGGGACACGGGTTCGCGCCCCGGTCTGGGGATATCCCACATGCCGTGGAGCGGCTGGGCCCGTGAGCCATGGCCGCTGAGCCTGTGCGTCCAGAACCTGTGCTCCACAACAGGAGAGGCCACAACAGTGAGTGGCCCGCGTACCGCAAAAAAAAAAAAAAAAAAATTATTCTGGAATCTGATTCTAGTCAAGGAAGCAATGTTGCGTACTGGCATTGGGTACTGAAAGCATTAGCATCCCCTTGAAAGAGCACTGCCTTGAATTAGGTCATTAAAGGTATTCAAGCAAAGTATGTTGTCTCTTCAGATGCAGGAGTCCTGTAAAGGATGTCAGTGAGATTTAGAGTGTCAAGGTACTCATATTCATCTACATCTACCCAATATCCCCATTCCATTTCTCAAGGTACTACTACCCTTTTCCAAACTGTGGCCGAGTAGGTCTATGAATTCATTTGGTTTTCCAACCTGCAGAATCAAAAGTTGACTCTCTTTTTCAGATAGATCAACCTAAAACCTGTAAAAGGCAATATTTCTTTAGGGCAGTTGTAGAAGTTCTATATGGTTTTCTGACCATATCATGAGCTGCAAATTGAAAGTATTGGTCTTGACATTTTCTTCTTGAATGCTCTCCAGTGCAATCAGAATTAGCCATGCACTTTACGACCCTTCAGTGCCTTGCAACCTACATTATGCTGTTGCAGAAGCTACTTGATCTGTTTCATTTAAGGCTTCTACAGGTAATAATTTAAATAGCTATTTAACACTGAGTGATTTGGAACATCACTGTGCTATTTTCTGCTCTACAATATTGTGGGCACTTCCTTGAACCCTAACCATTAAAGATTAACTATCCTACCTCACCATCATTGAAGGTTTCTTTTCTGGAATTAATTCTGGTAACAAATATTGTATTTGAGATTGATCAGAACAAAATCATACACCCCTCTAGGTATTCCTAGAGGAATGGACGGTATATAACACAGGAAATTGGGTACTTATAGGGCAGTTGGCAAGAGTGGAGGATCAAAGTTCAGGGAAACTACCAATATCTCACATTTGCTATGAATTTTCATTTTTATTTTTATTCAGAATGGCAAGAAATTTTAGAAGCTAAGAAGCTAAAGGAATAATCACTATAGCTTACAGCCTAGAATCGGATGATTTGCTAAAGGGTTCCTGTAAATTTGCACATTTGAATCTACCCACCTGCTCATTGTTGCTGGAGTAGCAACAATATTGCTTCTGCGTGCCTTTCACCTTTCAGTCTAATTTGCATGACTTTCATTGCTAGACGATAAGCTAGACACGCGCTGGCAAAATATTTTCATATAGGTTATAAGTGGGGGGCTAGTTACATATTGCATATAGTTTTTAGCTCTTAATTCACGACCTGACAATTGATAAAAATGCTTACTAATTACTAGCTGTTGCTATTGTAACTCTTCTTCAGCAATATCACATATAATTAACTACCTCTTTAACTGTTCTAAGTACATGTAACTACTGTAGTATAAAGACTATCAAGATATACAGTAGCAGATTGGTTAATTAAAGCCCCCTTCTCTTGTATTAATAGAGCCCTAAGTCCTCTTAATTGAAGAATGCTCTTTGTCTGAGGTATCATTCTAAGGTAATGCAATATTCTTCTTTAACTTCTGAAGACACAGGAAGGAAAGTCTTTTAAAACTTGTTTTCCAAAGGTACAATCATAGAATAACTGCTACTTTACACACAGGATCACATTTAATTCTTCCCAAGTATATCATGAGGCAAATAGTTCTGTGTTTTGCAGGTAGATAAATTGTGGACCACTCTGAGTAGCAGGTACAAACTTACAGAGTTATTAAGCAGTACAACTGCAGCGTCTAAACTCCCAACTGCTACATGATTTTACTTTTCAGAGTACAGATACAATTACATTTCCAGACTCCTACCATTAAATCTTGTTTTCTCCCAGAACCTAAAATAACTCTCTTTCTCCCCCTCCCTCCCTCTCCCTCCCTCCCTCTCTCTCTTTCTATCTCTCTACCTCTATCTCTCTCTTGAAGAATGCTTTCCTAGTCTCATCTTTAACTTTGTAAACTTTTCCCACTTTTCCTCTGGGAATTGCAATCTTTTTCTTCCTCTCAACAGTTTCTCACTTTTTATTAGATTCCTTAGGCATTCCTCTCCTGGCAAAACAGTATGACTACAACATTACTACTTATGTATTTCAATTGTCCTCAAACACAACTGTTGACTACACAAAATGGCAGCACTTAAATAATTAAGAACTCTTCATCACTTAGGAGAAAATACTCTCTTATCGGACTTCTTTTGCACATTATACAGAAATGCAACTGAGAGTTGCAAGTTAGTTATATCTATTCATAAGACAGGATCTAAACTTGAAAGTAGTAACATGTAATTTTTAAAGTGTATTTCATAATTCAGTCTTGCCCATTAATTTAGACTGACTTTTCCCTAATGGATACAAATTAATCAAGTCATACTTAACTCTTCCCATAGGTATGTACACACACACACACACACACACACACACACACACACACACACACACTAGCAAATAGATTTCATACAGATATAATTGCAATAGTTTTCTATTTTTTAATCTTTCTTCTGGCAATATTGCTCCATCCATCCATTAAAAAATATAACGGAAGGACAGCAGCTCCTTCTAACTATGCAATGTTGATTGCATTCAATTAATTAAATAGAGAAAGAAAATGGTGCCCAATTACTTACTGAAATTATTGTTCAAGAGCTATATTTTTTTCTCTGGCTACCCCTAGAAATTCTTCCCAGAGGATGTAATACAAATTAGTCAGCTCCAAAGGGTTAATACAAACACCATCAAGCCACTCCTTTACCTGGCAAATTATATCACTCTTCAGCATGTGTCACTTGCACAACTTTTCAGCTCTTTCCTTCCTAAGATAATAGGCCCAGAAGCTGGATGCTGCTGCGCTTCGGCACCTGTCATTTTGACATTTCATGCTTTCTTTAGAAAAGAGAAGTTGGTAGAATGTGAGAAAAGTGGAACTTTGACAGGTTGTCAGAATATCTTGCAGCACAAACCAGCCTGCCAGCCAGCCTGTTTTCTGGTATATTTCAAAGTCTCCTAGCAAACGAACTGCAGTTACTGACTGAAGAACTTCTTAAGTAGGAAGATTCTTTACTTTTTACAGATTGAAATTAAATAATTTCACTTGAAATTGGTTTAAATTTTAGGTCGCTTACTTACAGTTGCATATCAAGTAAAATATAACTTGGACAAGCCAAAACTGATAAAAGTATCTTAACTGTTTCTTTTATTTGAATTTAATAGTCTTTGATTGAGGACGGGCATCTATAAGTCCAAAACAGTCCATGAAATGACCTTGAGCTTGCAACCAGTGAATAGTTAGTGTCTCGTTCAAACTAAAAGAGTCTGGCATGCAGGCACAAGCAAGGCAGCAGGGAAAAATAGGTCAGGAACTATGACTTTAAAAATACTACCAACAAAAGGAATAAGAATGTAGGTTAGCTGTGATAAGCTATGGGAAATGGTCATGCAGACAAATGGTCTGTATAAACTATGTTAGTGAGGGCAAGATCTCCTATCAACTACATTTCAGTTGGGAATGTTTCCAGCTGCACAGACTGCCTCAGAAGGAAAAACAAATAGTACAATATAGTAGAGTCAAATTATTGATGCGAAAAGTATTTTATTTCTTTTATCTGAACTTGATACCAAGAAAAGTAAGAAGGAATGAAGAAAATGTTATGTAACTCTCCTAGAATTACTGGTATCGTTATTTAGAGATAATTCTGACTTTCCTAATATCAATGTTTTCAGATCGCCCTCCCCATCACAAGATAGTAACTGTAAACCAGTATGTAGTTCACTCTTGTATAATTTGTATGTCTTTCTGTGCATATCTTTTTTTTTTTTTTTTTTTTGGCTGTGTTGGGTCTTCGTTGCTGTGCATGGGCTTTCTCTAGTTGCAGCGAGCAGGGGTTACTCTTTGTTTTGGTGCGTGGGCTTCTCATTGCGGTGGCCTCTCTTGTTGGGGAGCACTGGCTCTAGGCACACAGGCTTCAATAGTTGTGGCATGTGGGCTCAGTAGTTGTGGCACATGGGCTTAGTTGCTCCACGGCATGTGGGATATTCCTGGACCAGGGATCAAACCCATGTCCTCTGCGTTGGTAGGTGGATTTCTAACTACTGTGCCACCAGTGAAGTCCCTCTACGTATATCTTTGAAACTACTTTTAAAAAGGAAAATTATTTGGGTTTTATTTAATTGAGACTTTATGGCATCTAGGGAATAAATGCCAACTGTTAATGTTCATCTTACTTCTTCAATAAACCTTACATCTGTGACTATTTTTAATAATACACATTGCTAAAATCATTGTATTATATGTAATACAGTCTTCATCTATATGACACAGTGCACTCCTCTAGATGTTATATCCCCCTTTTCCATCTGACACAGGATTTAAAGATATGATAACCTGCCCCATATACACTGTCTTCTAAGGGAATCTTCCTGAAACACAATTGTTACTGTCTAAATGACTTTGTTTTACACTGTGTGACTCCCCTGACACATTCAAACATTGTTTAAAAAAAAGGATGGGGCTTCCCTGGTGGCGCAGTGGTTGAGAGTCTGCCTGCCGATGCAGGGGACACGGGTTCGTGCCCCAGTCTGGGAGGATCCCGCATGCCGCGGAGCGGCTGGGCCCGTGAGCCATGGCCGCTGAGCCTGTGCGTCCGGAGCCTGTGCTCCACAACGGGAGAGGCCACAACCGGAAGAGGCCCGGGTACCGCAAAAAAAAAAAAAAAAAAAAAAAAAGGATGATTACTGGCAAAGGCTAGCCCCAAATCTCCTTGATAACAAACAAATAAACAAATCGGTTAGCTCCAACACAGCATTTACCAGGTAGAAATGGAGCATAATCAATAAGAATGCCTCGAATTTGAGTGCGTCTGGTCTGGCAAATCAGCTCTCCATGTGAAAGATCAGTGATGGCATAGGAGGTAAGGTAATCAATGGTTAGCTAAATCAGTTGGCAGATAGAGGATATGTGCAAGGAAAAGCCAGAGATGCTGTGACAGAAAAAGGCTGCTCTCCAAGGTCCTGACAAGTTTTAAGTAATGTCCATTCTTATTATAAACATTTCTCCTGAAGCAACTTGAGTGAACTTGTTCCTTAATACCAATAAACAACTGATTATAACAGACCTATCTAAGCAAATGTGAGCCTATCCATAAAAATTATTATCCTTTACATTTGAAGATTATATTTCTGAACATTCTACTGTTCACCTGATGGCAAAATATGATGCATTTGCCTAAGTCCTTTCAATCCTATTCATATATATTAACCTCTTACCTGGAGGACCTTGTTTTCTTTTTTATTTCCTTTTTTAATTTTTGCATTCATTC
This sequence comes from Lipotes vexillifer, assembly GCF_000442215.2. Taxonomy (NCBI): domain Eukaryota; kingdom Metazoa; phylum Chordata; class Mammalia; order Artiodactyla; family Lipotidae; genus Lipotes; species Lipotes vexillifer. The sequence continues at coordinate 1,461,457 of NW_006780679.1, read as the reverse complement.
TCTCTTTTGCAACTCAGCCTCTTTTTGTTGGTGGGCATGCACTGTGTTTTCTATCTTAGGATGATTCACTCCATCTCTTATATAGAGACCTTCACCTATTTTGTATGATAAAAAAAAAAATACATATATTGTGTTGCTTGTTTGTTATTTTTTTAATGAGGAGTATATGTGTCAAAAAGTCCTAAGCTGTGATTCAGGGGACCCAGATTCTAGTTCTTTCTACAAATATGGGACCTGAAAAGTATCACTTCACTTTTTGATTGCTAGTTTTCTTATCTATAAAATCGTAATAATATTACTGACTCATAGTTTGTTGTGAAGTTTAAATGGAATTGCATGCACGAAATTTCTTACCATGATATCTGAAAATCAGCTGATGTGTAATAACATGTGAGGAATTTAGACCTGAGAGACTTTGTTCAATCTTTGAGGTATATCCTCAGGAAATCTTATACTTTTCTTTATTCCTCCAATTTCTGAGCATAACCCATTAATATATATATATATGTGTGTATATATATATACACACACACACACACACACATATATATTATTAATTCTCCCTTTGAGTTTCTGTCCCATGGAAAATTTTTATTTAATAGGTAGTGACAGTTAACTTACATTAAGTACTCCTTATGTGCTATGAATTTCATTTTCAAATACTGCAAAAACCTGTGGAGGTCTCATCACTCTTATTTCACCACTAAGGAAACTGAGACAATGACTATTTAAGTAAAGGACCCAACTATGAGTAATTGGAAGAGTCAATGTTCAGATACTTGTGGATTTGATTTATGAGCCTGGACATTTAACTACTAAGCTTCCTGACCATTTACTTCTCCACATTTTATCCTTCTCCCACTGTCCACATTGTGTCCCACTTTCCAAAGTTTTCTGTTTGTAATTGTAACATCACAATCCTATGTATTTTATTATTTGATGTTCGATATGTTTTAATCATGACACCCTAAATAGACTGTGTAGAAATTCAGGAAAGAGGTCGTGGTTTAAATGTTTATATACCTTTGGGAGTATACCAATAGCAAGGAGTATAGGTGGTGGAAACCTTCAATCTGTTGTAGGTCAGTCAGAAGCATAGGTAACAATCTGGGCTTGCAAACTGACTTCTAAAGTAGGAGTGTGTGTGTGTGTGTGTGTGTGTGTGCGCGCGCACGCGCGTGCACGTGCGTGCATGCGCACGGTCGTATGGGACTGAAATCTTAACCTGTGGACACTATGTGTTGGTGGATAGTTTCAGGATTGGGCTGAATTCTTAGGTACCAGCAGGCTGTCCAAGAAGTGCTTGTTGGTATGGGGAAATTGCACCCCCTCGCCCCAGAACATCCCAAAACACCTGCAAAATGCTTAATGTAGTGGTTTGCATTCACATGTGACCCATGAAGTTTCACATGAATTACAGTAAAAAAAAAAAATCACATGTTCTCTGTGGCGCTTTAAGAAAGCATAATCTTTCTTAGTGATACACCTTTTATCTGTGTTCCATCATTACACAAAGTTTACTTGTTTCTGTTTCTCTCTTTTTCTGGGAAAGGGAACAGTGGTGAGAGATGATTTTATGCTATTTTTGAACACCCAGTTCAAAAGAGGTTCTTTTTTTGGAATAAACAAAATTCTTGTACAGGTGATTTTATGGTGTCTAAAGCGAGACCTTCCAAACAAAATTTTGTCTCAGAAAACCACAGTCCTCAAATCAGTCATAACCTTCTCAGGCCTCTCAGATGATTTTGTGCTATATTATAATGATTATATTTGTCTCACCACTGAAATTTGAATCTCTTCAGAGCTAGTTCTACATCCATATTATTATTATTATTATTTTTTTTTTTTTGTAAATCCCATGATACAATGTTTGGTCCCATAGCAGGCACCCAATGAAATCTAATAGAATGAATGAATGATGTACTGGCCTTAAAGCCTGATTCAGGTTCTGTGTGACCTTCCATGGCTCACTGAAAAAGATGATGAGATATTTGTGGATACTGGCCTCACTTCTTTCAAATCCTGTTGCATGAAACCCTGGTTTTACTTCTTCCTTATTTTCACCGTATCTCACCTTCTTCCCCCTTCATCAGCTCTGTCAATTTTCCCTAGATGCCAGAGGACAGAAAGGACTTGTTCTATCCAAATCAATATTTCTCCAAGTCCTTTTGCTTCACGTTTGAACCTCCTCTTTGGAAACTCAGAACTTAAGACTATGAATCCTCACTTCTTTGGACTCTGTCTGGTAAAGGTATCCACTTGACCAATTTCTTAAGAGAGGAATGACTCACTAGGTAATAAGGAATAGAGTCAGGTGGAGGTGGGGAGCTGAGGTATAAATATATATATATATATATATATA
>NW_006780679.1:1444374-1459059 GCF_000442215.2 Lipotes vexillifer | reverse complement strand
ATATATATATATATATATATATATATATATATAAAACCACATATTACTAAATATATATAATATTATTACTATTGAATGAATGAAAATTTTCTATAATTTTAACAATAAAAATGCATAGTGTACTGTTAAAAGATTTATTTATAAAAGGTCTTAAATCATTAGCTCTTATGGCTAAGTAAGTGACCAAGACTTCATTGTTGAATCCCCAGCTGAGACCTACCAGATTCATTGCAGAGTCTGATCATCTGCAAAAGGAAAAAAAATAAAAGGTACAGCAGTCTAGTGACTGTGTCTGGGTTCCCTGCCCTTCATTCAATCCCAGTGTCCTCTTCCACATCTCTCAGTACCTTCAGCTGGGTTATCTTCAGGGCAGGGAGACCTCAGTGATGGAACTTCCCCTGGTATCAGAGCATGACTACAGACCACCTGTAGGAAAGATCAAGCTACCTTTCACCTACAAAATGTGTTTGTTCCAGTCTGAGAGGGCTGGAGTCTCTGTGATGGGGACATCATTAAAAAGTACAGATAAACTAGAGTCAACTTTGGAGGTCCTCGTAGTAAAGTCAAAACAGTTTTTTTTTGTTAATAAAACTCATTTCATTCTGAAGGATTCCAAAGAGCCAGGGAAACCGTCTGGATTTTGCAACAGTAAAATATTGATAACTGAAATCGTTCGCTCTACCACATTACAGAAAGGAGGAAATTTAGGTCAAGGACACAGGGGTGGCCCCTGATCTTCTCCAGTGCTATGTAGTCTTTAATGTTCACACAGAATTTGCTTTTTAAGGCATTATCTGAAAGATGCACACATTCTAAATTGTGCAACACTCAATTTATCTACCTTGGAAGGATGAATGGTCGAGTGAGTCCTGCTGAGATCTGAGTCTCTGCGCCCAGGGATTGGAAATGTTTGAACCAGCTGCTTAGCCCAATAAGCCAACTTTCCACCCTCCTACAGGACAGCCTCTCTGCAGAGGAGTTCAGCTTCACCAGTCCCCTTCCACCCTTAAATTTTCCAGAAACTAAACAGTAGTCAAAGGAAAAAGGTAAACAAAGCTACCTCCTCAGAATTTTCTGTGAATCAGAGTGCGATTAAATTTTTGTGCTCTTTGTGGAAACATGACAAAGACCATGGAAGGCAGTTCAAGAATAATTTAATGCCTCTGATTCAATTTCTAGATGAAGGACAGAGGCTCAGGATGTTCATGCCTCAATGCCCAAATACAATTCTCATTGATTCTACCTCAGAAGTGTACACGAATGTATCTACTCTTCTCAATCTCAACTGCCACCAGCATCATGCAAGCCATGGGTGTCTCCAGTGAATTAAACTTCCTAAACAGATTGTGTCACCCCTCTTTTTTAAAACATTGATGTGTTTTGTTTATTTAGAATAAAACACAAATTCCTGTACACAGCCTCCAAAGTCCTATATGTCCTGTGGCCTCAGACTATTTTTCTGACCTGATCTTCTACTGCTCCCTCCACTTATTATACTTGAGGCGCCACCACTTCTATTCCTCAGACACAGCAAGCTCATCCCCACTGTGGAGCCCAGGCACTAGCTATTCGTTCTGCCTCCAAAACTCCCAACCCCAAATTAAATGACTGGCTCTTTTTTTGTCAGCATTTTCAGGCTCAAGTCTTACCTTCTCCAAGGACCTTTACCTCACAATCCTACCTAATATTGTCTCCTCGCCTCCCCTGTTACTGTTACTCCCCTGTTTCACCCACCAAAAATTAATTTTCATGTAAAGAGGAACCCTACCTCTCTTGTTCACTGCAGTATCCTTAGTGCACAGGACAATTCCTGGAACCTAGTAAGCTTCAAAAATTTATTGAAGAGAGGCAAAAAGGGTGGAAAGAAGAATTAAGAGTCAGTCTTTGCTGTATAGTAAGTTCTGCTGCATAAAAATTACAATGCATTAGGTAATTTTTCATGATAAATTGTTTAGTGAAGAAAAGGGGTTAAAAAAACAATTTGTATAGTAACAGTGCTTTGGACATTTATTTGTGTGCATGCATTCATGCATGCACAAACATGTTTTCTAAAAAGTGTAGGAAATATACTGAAAGAAAATATACGTCAACAGTTTGACCTCAGTCTGGAATATTTTCTGTTCCTGTATTGTCTTAATTCTCAAGACAGTAAACATCTTACTTATGTCTTAAAAAGTTATCTTAAGTCTGTATGCCTCCTGCTTTACTCAAAACTGTTGCAAACACAGAAGCTCAACTCATGTTGGCTTAAATAAGTCAAAGTTTTTACTAGATTATGCAACTGTTTTGCCAAAAGGCCAAGGGTGCCAGAGCCCTTTTACTCTATTTGGTCTCATACCTTGTGTTTCAACAAAACTTTCTCCAAAAGAAATGGAGAACATGACTGCTAAAAGCCTCCAGATTCATATTGTCAACTGGAAATTAAAATCGAAATTAAAGTTGAGATTAAATTTAAAATTGAGAGGCAAAAGGAAGTGTCTTCTCCACTAGCTTCAACAACAACACTAATCTGAGGAAATGGCCCTGGTGGGGCAGGCCTGGATACCCATCTCTGAACAAATCATTGGACCTTTGCCAGGGCTGCATGCCCATCCCTAGGTAGGCATGGGAGCCACAGTGCATTACCAGAAAATTAAAAAAAAAAAAAACAGTAGCCATCAAACCCTTTTCACCACTAATTTAAACTACCTCTGCAACTGTTAAGTCACCTTCTATAAAGAGATTCTCTGGGGGTGGTTTTGTTTTCAGACAAGGACTTTTAACTGAATCCCAAGGTAATCATGTATAGAGTAAGAGGGGAGTTACAAGAAGTTGAAATTAGAAAAATCAGTTCTGCCTCCTGACGTAGATTTGTACTACTATCTGTATAATTTGGAGAGGGCCCTGAAATCCCTCCATGCGTTCCCTAGGAGGGATTTTATAGGGTCCCTAAACAACACCCTCCTTTCCCTCTTTAGATCAGCTAAGAAGTAGGCATACAATTTAGAGAGGCAAGGATCAACGTATCAACTTTATTACTGATAAAAGTGGAAGGCTAGTAAACTGGAGGGTATGACTTATATGTGAGGTCATTTGGGCTCAGTATTTCTCCCCTAGATCAGATATACCCACCCACCCCTTCATAGATTGCAGTGGACAACCTAACCCCAGGGCTTCTCATATCAGAGCCTGTCCTGCCAAGATTCCTTACAGGTGAGAGAGCAAACCAGAATGTGTGTTCTCTGCATCAGTCGTATCTAAAGACAGAACTGAGAATGGGCTGAGACTTGCATGACTAATCTCTGCTCTCAAGCTACCAATCAGAGAAGTTCTTTCAAGTTTGAGGTGTGTACGTGTATGGCAGAAATGAAATCAGGAATTTTACTTTAATGATCATGTCCTCAAATGGAAGTAGAGGTCAGGTCAGAAGGCATTTGCCTTTTTAATGCCCTAGATTTTAATCGCCAGACTAGATTCCCCTGTTTTTGCTCTATTTCTGGTTATTTGTTCCCTTATACAATTTTGATGTATATTTTCCATTACATACCGTAGTCCTTCCAGAATATCTACTGAATTTTGAATCAGAAACTAAAAGTAAATCTGTTTGAAATGTTCAAAGCCATATCCACTGACACCCAGGTAGTTCCACATAATAAATTGAACACAGGAGCAATAGCCCTATTAAGCTGATGAAATCATTGGTAACTTTTATGTGTAATGGTCACATTACAAGCTGAGATTTTCAACAGATATAATATTAAGTAATTCAGTGCCTTATCAAATTAACAAAGAGCCTTTTAACCCTCTGACCCTTAGTGGAAATTGTTTATTGAGAAATGGCTATGAATATAAATATTTTCCAAACATATACTGCTAGTCAAAATAACATCTCTAGCTTGACTGCACTGTTTGCCTTTCTTGCATGAAAGGGGTAAGAAACAATAATGCAAAAATAATAAGTTGATCAGATGCTTTATTACTTATCCTATTTACCTGTCTAACTCTAAGCTAGAAAGAAATATGCTTAAAACATTCTGCCTTGACCAACAGTTCCCAAACGTTATTTCACACTCCTGCTATATTAAGGCCACTTAGGGTTTTCAAAATGCAGACACTCAAATCCAAGGTCAGATAGGTGGAATCAGAAAGGAAAGCCAGTAATTTTAGCAATCACTCCTGATGATTTGGATGGGCAAGTAACATTTGGAAACCATTACAGTAAAATTGGGCTCTAAGTAAGAGATTGTTCTGGGCTGCTATTGTTTTTTCTTTCTTATATCTTTTTCTCCCTTTGACATGCATTACCTCCCATCATAGTCATGGAATGACTGTGCAGGAAGGGCTTTGTGAAATGATTTAGTCTAATCTCTTCACTGAGGGGGAAACTGATATTCAACGGAATAAAGAGATTCAGCTGGCGTGTACCTAGTATACTTATGCCCTTGCTGCCTTCTTCTTTCTTGATCCTTTCTCTGGAAATATTCTGGTGAACTCAGTTTAACTAAGATATAAACACACACGCAAAATATAACTTTATTTAACCAGAAGTATTTGTTGTTTTGGCAAAATTAATGACATTAAGCTAAAAAAAAAAAAAAAAAACGTAAATTTGTGGAGTTTTAAGATGTGGAAGAAAAGAATAAAAAGAGAAGCCGGCGAGCCTACTGAGGAATAAACTCTTAAAACTCAAGTTTCATATAGCTTATAATCGTCTCTTCCTCAGACCAGCTCTATTTGCAAGATTGCAAGACTGACCAAAATAACATCGATAGATTCTTAAAAACAATACACCATATTAATGCATATCATTTAAGTCTTTTTTCCTTCTATGTGTTCTTTTACCAGAATGACATCATGATGTTCATGGTCTTTGGTAATCTCATTTTATTCCATTCAAAAATAAATCAAGAGCATCTTTTCAGTCTTCTATCACATAATTTTAAATATCTGTATTTAAAATTACATAAAAGATACCATAATATATTTATTTGATCCTCTGGTGTTGGACATTTATTTTTCAACAGTTTGCTAACACAGTGTTGTGTTAGATGTTGTTCTAGAAAATCTTATCATGTATCTATGAGGATTTCCTTAGAATATATTTCTAAAAATAGGAATTACTAGAGACATGAATGTAGAAAGAATTAATTAATAATTAAAAATTCTAAGTGATTATTTCTTAGAGAACAATGAATTTCATATATCTGGGCTATTTTGGAAGGTAAGATAAATTGTTGGAATATATGTGTCTGTGTGTGTGTTGACAATTGCACTTGGAATGAAAATGAACATGTCAAATGTTTACAGATGGCTAATATTTTAAAATTAAAGAATTAATGGGGGCTTCCCTGGTGGCGCAGTGGTTGAGAGTCCGCCTGCCAATGCAGGGGACACAGGTTCGTGCTCTGGTCCGGGAAGATCCCACATGCCACGGAGCGGCTGGGCCTGTGAGCAGTGGCCGCTGAGCCTGTGCTCCGCAACAGGAGAGGCCAAATCAGTGAGAGGACCACGTACCACAAAAAAAACCCAAAAAAAAAAAAAAAAAAAAAAATTAATGGCAGCAGACTATACATTAAACACCACAGATTTTTATCTCTCCATCTGTCATCTATTTAATTTTCTAATTATCTATTTCTCAAATACCTTGGAATGAAGTCTATAGATCAGTGGCAATCTTCAGAAAACTCTCATTTTAAAAAAGGAACGTATATGAACTATCACTGAGTAGACAGCTTCTCTCTTCATGGGAGAATAAAATATAAATCTAGACAGGGGGATCTAAAGAGCTACAGAAAATGGCTCTTTCTATAACTCCTTTAAAAATATATTTTCTGGAATCTTCTGTTTAAATTTCAGGGCAAAAAAGAAACACAAAACAAAACTGAAGTGATAATAAAGGTTAGGAGGAAAAAATAAAATACTTGAATGAGATATCTTGTTAGAAGGAATACAAGAATTATCCATCACCTAAAACGACGATGATTAGAAAAGGAGACTGAATTGACTGGAAGAGAAGTTGTCATTTTATATAAATGATCCAAGTAATTTTGTGGAAATGTTTTCTCCAAAGACTATGCCTGTTGAAAATGAGGGAAAAAATGGTAATTGGTTAAGCACTTGGGGAGATTTATAATTCCCCCAGAGAATCTGACAGTACAGCTGAGACATTCAGTCACAATCAAAGCCTCGGTGTTGTATCCTCAGACTTTCTAAAACCTGGACATGGAAATTAGACACTGAGATGTAAGGAGTGTGGTGGAGTTGAAAGGAAATTGGATGGGGAATAAGGAGATTGGTTTCTTCTTGACTGCTGCTCTATTAGTTGAGTGACCTTGGAAGAGTCAATTAAATTTTCAATGTGTAGAGTTCTCATTTGAATGGAAATAGTTAATGAAATTTTAATTTATAATTTAGGAATGCAACATAGTGTTCAGTTGGCACACAGTTAGTGCTCAATATACCTTTTTTCCTGAACCAAAATGATTTTGGTGAACGTTTTCACTTCATGATATGTAAGGAAAGTTTTTTTTCTCTTTTATGTATTCTTGAGATCCTACCATTTCCCTTTTAATGCTATCTTTGCTTAATAAGTTATCAGTTTTTCTGGGTGAAATGCAGAGTTGACCATGTAAAAATAAAAAGTACCTTCAGAGTGAGCCTGTAGGGTCTAGGAGACACATATGGATCTGTATTCAGGCTGAAACCCAGACATGTTCAAGATTGGAGTTGGTATAGAATAGTAAGGACGAAACTGGGAATGAGAGGATCTATACAGAGTTTGTTTGAATGCTAATAAATCATGAAATCACTGCTTCCTGGCTACTGGGATTTGCTGCATAAGAAGCCAGCAATTCAACAAAGAACGAGGTTCCCTACAGAACTCCCATTTCTGACTGAAACAAATACACTCTAGGAGGAAAAAGGCAGAGTAGGTGTTAGGAAAAAAAATTGAGGAGATTTCAGAAAGGGGAGGGATCCTTTGTTCCAGAATCTTACATATGTATAACTGTTATTTTAATATTAATCAAGCCTTGGTGGCAGAATTGTGATGGCTCTGTGAACGCGACTCCTATCCACACAGCTGGTTGTTGAGTTAATTTACTTCTTTTAAGGGTCCCCTTGTGCTCTTTTGATATTGTTTTGTGTGTGCAGTCTCCCTACTGCATCTTGAGCTAAGTCAGTCTACCTCTCTGAATTTAATGTACTCTGACATGGGCCTGTTCAGAAGGGGAGATAACTGCACTGACACAGGAAACAAGATCCACATGAGACAGTACCTTTCATTGCTTTCCCCCTGCCAGGAGGCTGTGGGAAAACCTCCCCAGAAAGAACTGATGAAGAGGGAAAGCACACAGGCCACCTGGGCTGTATGTAAGGAGAAGCTGAATCCAGAAACAATTCTCCCTAAGCAAACATCTCTAGTTTTGCTCCTCCCCACAAATCCTCACTGTGGAGTGAAACTAACTTAACAATATATCCCCATTTCCTCTGAACAGCGGTGAAAATATTCCTACAGGACTTTATTAAGACAGACCCCATAGTACTCATCAGGCCAGTGAAAGGGAAAAATCCTGCTGTGGCTTTTCTACCCCCAACACCACTGCAATTAAAGAAGAAGCCAATATCAAAGCAGACAGGTAACTTTATAAGCACACCAGGCATCTGTCCATGCCTAAGGCCACATTTTTAAAGGAAAGAGCCATTATTTTTCCAGTGGTACAGGAGAGAAGCTGCAGGACATATGGGTTAAATTGAAAAGGCGTTATAAGTACCTTAGGAGGTTAACAGTATCACCTGAAGCCAGGTTCCTATCAGTTATGGATTCAGTAGTTTTTTGGAATTTGATGAGGTCTAAGGGGATGTTTTCAAAGGGGAAGTGTGATCGGCCCTCTAACTTGGCAGCTGTTTAGTGTCCCATGCAGAGCTTATAGGAAGTTCTTTAATTTCCATGTGGATCTGGTGTTCCTAATGCATTATATGCTCCCTTCCAGTATGAACCAGGATGTAAATCACAGCATTTTCACTTCAGTAATGGGTTGAGTGGATAGTGGGCTGTGGAGAGACGATAGACAGGCTCAGTTCTTATTATGAAACACAAAATATGAATTTGATTTTCTCTGTTTTCCTCAAAAGTGAAATTTTGGCAAAAGTTTTAGATTCAGAAATAAGACAAATCTAGCAAATTAATGCACTGCATTATATGGCCTGGAAAGGTAATTACTTCCATGCTCACTCTTGGACTCTCCCAATACTCGCTATTCCTAACTCTCCTTTATAATATTCCTGGTGGGAAATCTTCTTAATCCTCATTTGTGTGTTTCATTTGTGAACCCTGATGAGGGTTCGGGATTTAAGACTCTTGTCCTTCAACTAGGTTAGTTTCTTACAAAAGAAAATAAAAGAATAGAGGACGATCACCTGCAATTCCCTCTGATCTTGGGAAGTGTTACCACAAAAATTTTCTCTGTGGCTCACAGTTCAATTTCACACTTTGTACAAGGCTATCTTAGTGCTTTGGGGTTCAACAGATCAATTTAGACTGTGTATTTTTCTGTCTTTGTTTGCATTGTTCTTTTATCGGGCTGCAAGGCTGCTTTTCTTTTAGCAAAATGTCAAATGGTGGTGAATTTGCTCAATTAGCTTTGCAAATGTGTGTTTGACTTCCTATGGCATCTTTCTCCTCCTTTCTTTGTTATTATATTTCAAAGGGGGACATCAGATATACTCTTCTTTTGAAAGAATTAGCATTTTAATTCATAGGTGATAGTCTGCAGTTGTGTTTCTGATTGTGTTTTTAATTAGAGGAGAAATACACATGCATTCTTTTCCCATTTGATTCAGTTATTTTGGAGGTGAGGAAAATACTTAAATTTCGGCTGCACTGAAGGTAATCTTTTGACATAAAATAACTTTATCACATAAAGTAGTTTAATCAGTGGATTCAGTGTGGCCTACAGACTACAAAACCACTCTCTTCCCATCTTGTTTGTATAAGCCCTTATAATTTTAGTTACAGGATCTGAAAATACGTGCAAAGAAACAATCTTTTAGTTTAAGTATCACAGGGATTGGAAAGATACATTTGTTCTCTAATAAGATAAAATCAACAAAGCAATTTTTAAAATACTTAACAGTGATTCTGGATTCTTATTTAATGGGAGGGAAAAAAAGATAGGATTGAATCAGAGTAATGGAGGTAAAATAGTAAAATGTGTGATAACATACACCCCCAGTCATTCTTTTCTATCATCGAGTCCTTTGATATTTGAGTAAGTTTGGCTAACCTCAAACAGTAGTTCATTATCCTCATGAATATCTTAGACCTCTTCTTAGTTCTTGTAGGTAAAAACAGGTAAAAAACGTTCATCTTTGTCCACTTTTTTCTTTCCCCAAGTAAGAAAGTGGTGGGTATAGCACGTGAAATACAGCTGAAGGTGTTCAAAGAGCCACTTGACTGCTGAAGCTCGCTGTCTCTTATCTGTATCAGGATTCAGTTTCTTTGAAGTTAATTCAGAGATTATATTTCACACCTTTAAAAATTCCTTAAATAAGAATGGGTATTATACCTTTTCCTAAAATCCTCTGGAACATCAGTTTGAAATGAAGCTGAGTGTTCCACTGGTTTCCGTTTTAGCTGTGGAGTTGGGGGAGAGATGCAGATTTTGAAGTTCCTTCCTCTGTTATTAACAGGACAGTGGAAACATTAAAAACAATGCCTTTTTCTCTTTCTTTTTTCTCTTTGTCAGCCTTCAGTTTTGCTCCACTCAGCTGGAAAAAATATACTTTTCATCATGGCATAGCAGGGAAAGTTATAAAATACACCTGATGTGTATGGCTTTCAGTGGGTAGCTAATTGACTAGAATCTTCAGGTGTTATAAATAAAGTCTGTGACGCGTTAGTAATAAAGGTGTTTTCCCCAGCTTCGGAAGGAAGGTGCTGGTTGCAGAGAAGGAAAGAGACTCGCTGCTGAAAGTAAATTTACTCAAGGTTAGTAGCATGTTTGGTTACTTTGGTTTGGGAAAATATCAATTTTTCTGTATAAAACGTTGTGTTCCCCAGAGTAGAGAGATTGGTGTGCAGAGCAAAAATATTTGATGAGCCAATGCATTGTTCATGCTGGCAGGAGAGCAAGTCTTATTTGACCTCAGTGTGAGTAGGGAGAGAAATTGTAATGGAAGAGCCTTGTGTGTTTCTCACAAGAAAGCCAATAACCTGTTGAGAAGTATATGTAAAACTGTCATCTGAGTAGTAGGCTGGCTGTGTAAGAGCAGACAAATAAGACTGAAATCTGGGGTTTCAGTTACAAGTTTATCAGGTAACTTCTCAATTCAGTGCTAAAATCTTGTAATATGTGAAACTACCTATTTTTTAAAATGTAATTTAAGAACATTAGTCAACGTGGTGAAAATATTTCAAATTCCTCATACTTAATTTAAATTTAATAGGTTTCTATTTTGAACTAAATATAAGATTGGGGGATTAATGAGGCCATAATATTTCATTGCTTGGGGCCTCTACATATCTTCAAGTCTCCTTGTGTGAGATGTTATTAATTTAAAGTGAATATAATTGTATTAAAGTTTTGCCACTCAAAAGAGTTTCAACTTAAGTTCATTGTGTTAAATAAAATAATGGCCTAAGAATGACTAGATGTCCATTTTTATCTTGAAGGGCAAACAATTACTAAATTAATTAAAGATTATTAACTGTCAAAAGTCTCGTGCAAGAGTGCATTAATTTATCAGCTCAAGCCTTCTCTGCTTATTATTATTGTTTTACTGTGTCTATAAGAACCATAACTTGTAATTTTGTTTGTTTTCTTAAACTACTTAGTACCTCCTATAAAAACAACTAGAGCAGAGAAACCTCTTAAAATAGAAAACATAGCAATTCTTTTATTTCACTTTATGTCCTCTTTTAATACCTAAGGTAATGGGCTATTGACTTAGAAATCTAAAGTGTTTGTTTTTTTGTTGTTGTTTTGTTTTTTTACTGTTATGGAAATTGAGAATTTCTGCCAGCAATTAAAGGGCGATATCGACTGTTAAAACAAATGTAGGTATTGTCAAGTCTTAGTATGTTTATTTTTGTAAATATTTGTTCTCAGTTACAAAATTCGATTACTCCATAGATTACAGATACAAAAGCAAATAGATAAATATTTGAAAGTTTATTCAGATATATTTATTGGGGTTTTATTACATGCCGGGTTCTGTTCTAGGTAGTGGAAATGTGACCAATTGAAAAACAAGTAAAGGTTTCTGCCCTTTTGAATATATGTGTATATATATATATACAAAGACACATATATAATGAAATGGGAATATAATAACAATGTGACTATGCTGTGGAAAAAACAAAATGTGGAGCACAGAAAGGGGATTTGAGAGTGCCAGAGGAGTGGGAGAGGTTGGAGATCAAGTTAGAATACAAAACAGCCTAGGGTAGGCCTCACTGAGAAAGTGAGACCTGAGCACAGAACAGGAGGGGTGTTGGTGAGCACATGGAGAGCAGGGAACCCTGTGCACTGTTGGTAGAAATGAAAGTTGTTGCAGCCACTATGGAGAACACTGTAGATGTTCCTCAAAAAATTAAAAATAGGGGCTTCCCCGGTGGCTGAAGCCCCTACTTTTAATTTTTTAAAAATAGGGGAGAGTCTGCCTGCCGATGCAGGGGACACGGGTTTGTGCTCCGGTCCGGGAGGATCCCACACGCTGCGGAGCGGCTGGGCCTGTGCTCAGCTGTGGCCGCTGAGCCTGCGCGTCTGGAGCCTGTGCTCCGCAACAAGAGAGGCCACAACAGTGAGAGGCCCGCGTACCGCAAAAAAAAAAAATAAATAAAAATAAAAAAACTATCATATGATCTAGCAATTCCACTTCTGGATATTTATCTGAAGGAAACAGCACTAACTCGAAAAGACATCTGTACCTCCATGTTCATTGCAGCATTATTTACAATAGCCAAGATACAGAAACAGCCTAGGGGTCCAGTAGTAGATGAATGGATACAGAAATTGTTCCCCCTCCCCCTCCCCCTCCCCCTCTCTCGCTCTCTCTCTATATATAAAATTCAGCCATAAAACAGAAAAATACCATATGATCTCTCTTATATTTGGCATTTAAAACAACAAAAAAACAAGCTTATAGGTACGGAGAATAGATTGGTGGTTTCCAGAGCCTGGGGGTGGGGGGATGGGAGAAATGGGTGAACTGTGGTTTAGTTTAAATAAATTGAGTAATTTATAATAATAATCATTTTGTTTTGTTTTGAGGTATAGTTGATTTACAATGTTGTGCCAATCTCTGCTGTACAGCAAAGTGACTCAGTTATGGTACCTCCTTGTTTTGATTTGCATTTCCCTGATGACATGTGATGTGAAGCATCTTTTCATGTGGTTGTTTGCCATCTGTGTGTCTTCTTTGGTGAGGTGTCTGTTAAGATTTTGGCCCACATTTTAATCAAGTTGTTGGGTTTTTTAAATTGTTAAGTATTCTTTGTATATTTTGGATAACAGTCCTTTATTGTATATGTCTTGCAAATTAAAAAAATAATAATAAATCATACCTTGGGGGGATAGCAGAACTCTAAGCAGGTTGTGTGGTTTAGGTCCAGAAGCCAGGGGATGAGGCTTCTCGAAGAATGGCTGCTTAATGACCAAAGTCTTTGTGGTTGGCCCCTCTTGTCCTTAGTTACTGGACAGTCATTCTTCCAACCAGAACAATTGCGGTTTAACATTCCAAATGCAGTATATTCATTGGTGATCTCCTAGGAAAACATGGATAGGGCAGAGAAAGTGGCTATTATTTCATGGACTTGAGCTGGGAGTTTGGAAATCACCTTTTCTAACTCTCTGAAATGATACAAAGGAGGCCTGAAGGGATTAAGTGATTTGCCCAAAAAGTTAATGACAAACTGTGGCTGGAGTCTGACTCTCTTGACCTCCCCTTGCCACCTTCCCTTCCAGAGCAAATCTTTTTAATTATTAACTCCAATTATTACACAGATCATAGGTAGTTGGATATTTGGGCAAATGTGCAGAAGTTTTGAAGAAAACCTAAGGCAACTGTAGAGGTCCTGTGGTAGAAGGTATGCTGGAGCCTGTTTTTAATCAATATAATTGAAACTGCTAGAATTCAGAATGTGTTGTTTTCCCCATGATTGGACTTTCCACTCTGTTTTTTTTTTGTGTGTGTGTGTGTGGTACGCGGGCCTCTCACTGCTGTGACCTCTCCCGTTGCGGAGCACAGGCTCCGGACGCGCAGGGTCAGCAGCCACGGCTCACAGGCCCAGCTGCTCCGTGGCATGTGGGATTTTCCCAGACCGGGGCACGAACCCGTGTCCCCTGCATCGGCAGGGACTCTCAACCACTGCGCCACCAGGGAAGCCCTCCACCCTGGTTTAAACAATTAACAATTCTAAGACTTCAAATCCATTTTTTTTCTAACTATAAAAACAATTTGGGAGTATGTAGTAACTAGAAAATACAAAAAAACAAAGATGAAAGGAAAAATAATCACATATAACCTCATAATTAAGGGGTAACCCCTATTCATATTGTGGAATATTAACTGCTGATTTTCTCTTTATATGTCTCCTTCCGATAGCTGTTTTTTTTTAACTTCTTTATTGGAGTAAATTGCTTTAAAATGGTGTGTTAGTTTCTGCTTTATAACAAAGTGAATCAGTATACATATACATATATCCCCATATCTCCTCCCTCTTGGGTCTCCCTCCCATCCTCCGTATCCCACCTCTCTAGGTGGTCACAAAGCACCATGATAGCTCTCTCTTTAAAAAAAAAAAAAAAAAAAAAAACTTAATTTTTAAACACAATAGACTAAAACCATATAGAGATGCTAGTAGGATCTGGAATAATGTATGCAAAGTGCCTGTTGCTCCAATAAATGGAGGCTGTTATGATGGTTGCCATCAAAACTCCATATTCATAGTGACAGACAGGAGAGGAAACCAATATTACTGGTACCTTTGTTCATCCAGGACAAGCAGAGGCTATTTGCCAACCTGAAGAGGATGACAAATAGGGCAGGATTGCTTGCTGCTTGGGGACAGAGCTTTTCCATGCCCACAAAGACAAACAAACAAAACCAGGAGGAGTGAGGGAGTTGGCCAAGCAAAAAATCTGGGAGAAGATCATTCCCGAGAGAGAAACAGCTAGAGCAAAGGCCCTAAAGTGAGAGTGTACTTGACATGTCACAAGAAAAAGAGGTCAGTGTGACCCAAGCAGCATGAGCAAGTAGGATCACAGCTCATGAGAGTTTCAGTGTAATTGGGCCAGATCATCAATAGCCTTAATGGCTATTTGCTTTTTAAAAAAAAAAATAATTTTTTATTGTGTTATAATTAACACACAATGTTACATTATATTAGTTTCAGGTGTATAACATAGTGATTCGATATTTTTATTCATTATGAAATGATCACTTCAATAAGACCAGTAACTTTCTGTCACCATACAAAGTTGTTACAATACTATAGACTATACTCCCTATGTGTACATTACAGCCCCCTGGCTTACTTATTTTATAGCTGGAAGTTCATACTTCTTAATCCCCTTCACCTATTTTGTCAGTCCCCTAGAGCCCTCCCCTCTGGCAACCACCTGTTTGTTCTCTGTATCTATGAGTCTGTTTCTGTTTTTTAGATTCCACTTATAAGTGAAATCATAAAGGGTTTTTCTCTTTTTT
>NW_006780679.1:1408952-1444364 GCF_000442215.2 Lipotes vexillifer | reverse complement strand
TTTTTGCCGTACATGGGCCTCTCACTGTTGTGGCCTCTCCCGTTGCAGAGCACAGGCTCCGGATGCACAGGCTCAGCAGCCACGGCTCATGGGCCTAGCCGCTCCGTGGCATGTGGGATCTTCCCAGACCGGGTCATGAACCCACGTCCCCTGCATCAGCAGGTGGACTCTGAACCACTGTGCCACCAGGGAAGCCCAAGGGTTTGTTTTTCTTGATCTGAGTTTTTTCACTTAGTATAATACCTTTCAGGTCCATCAATATTGTTTCAAATGGCAGGATTTCCTCTTTGTTTATGGCTGAGTAGTATTCCATTGTGTGTGTGTGTGTATGTATATGTATACCACATATTCTTTATACATTCATCTGTCCATGGACACTTAGGTTCCTTCCATGTCTTGGTTATTGTACATAGCGCCCCTGTGAACGTTGGGATGCATGTATCTTTTTGAATTAGATTTTCTGTCTTTTCTGGATATATGCCCAGGAGTGGGATTACTGGATCATATGGTGACTCTGTTTTTAGTTTTTTGAGGAACCTCCATACTGTTTTCCATAGTGGCTGCACCAACTTATATTCCCACCAGCTGTGCTAGAGTGTTGCTTTTTCTACACATCCTAGCCAACACTTCTTGTTTCTTGTCTATTTGACTTTTAATTGAGAGGTTTCTAATCGGAGAGAAATGGGGACTTTCCAGCAAAATTGGATGGAAGAGTGAAATGTTTTAAGTTTTAAAAGTAATAGATTTCTGGTGGGTGGATAAGGGGAGAAATGGTGGGGAGAAAAGGAAGCTATGAAGCGTCTAGACAAGAGAATATGATGATTCGGAGCAAAGTAGACCTTATGGAGCTCAGAAGAAGTTGTTGAATTCGGCATATATTTTGAAGGTAGAAGCAATGAGATCTTCTGATGGATTGGATGTAGGGAGTGAGAGAGAAAGATAAGGGAAGGATTGCATGAACAGCTGAAAGGATGACATTTCCATCTGCTGAGATAGGGATGGCTCTTAGTAGAACAGGTTTTGGTATAAGGTCAGAAGTTCAGCTTCAGTGTTGATATATTAGGGTTTATGAGCAGACAATGCTGAAACTTGGGAGAGGTCTGAGCTGGAGCTATGAATCTAGGAGTTGGCATATTGGTAGTTTTTAAAACAAAGAAAATGGATGAGATCACCAAGAGAGGAAATGTAGTTAGTTCCAAAGACTGGGTCCTGGAGTTCTGCAATGTTAAGAGGTTGGAGATGAGAGAAACAATTAAAGAATGTAGAATAAGAGGGTACAGATCCAAGTATAGGTGGATGTGGTGGTGGTAGTCTGTGAAAGTCCTCTTCACATTGCGCTAATTTGGTTTGCGAAATTTTGTAAATTTGGGCAGGGTCACCAGTGGAAAGTGAAGATATAGGAGGAGATGGTAGGGGGTTAAGGAAGGAAGGTGGAAAATAGGCATAACCAAGACAAAGTGAGTGAGCGGGCTGAGAAGTTGTCTGATGTTTGCCTCACAGCATTAAGGAGTCACTTTGAAATTCCTGGGTATGAATTTAAAGTGAAAACAACTAGTAATATGAGCTTTTCTTTAGGTACTATCAGCCTCATGGGTGCAGATTTGGAATAGGTGGACTGTTGAATTTTCTCCAGATGTGATTTTGTGAAGCTTTGTATTAAAGTCGGAGAAGGGCAAGGAACAGAAGGGTGTATGTAAAGGAGGGATGATATTTGACCATGACCTATAAACTGGGAAGATGGGAAATGAAGAGATCTAGTGGATGAGGGAATTTGAAAAGCTGATAGAATGAAAAGACCTGAAGCTCCCAGGGCTGGGAGACTCAAAGAATTTTGACTACAGCTAAGACCAAATTTAGACAGAACATACCGAGTCAACGTTTTGTGGCTTCTTATATTGTGTGCTGGGTGATTTCTACCTTATTTTCCGTTTATCTTCACTTAGTGTCATTCCTCATAAAAGATGACTCTGAAGCAGTATAGCTTCAAACTTGTTTAAAATAGCTAGGAAATACAAAAGCTTCAGCGCAATTTCATTTCTTCCTCTATGAGTTTAATTTTTGTTATCCTCTATCTAGAAAAAGGCAAGTTAAGACATTTGGAGACAATTCAGAAATTTTGGATATTATGATAGTTGTGAATTTTTGTTAATTTTCTTGGATGCAAAAATATATCTTGGTTTAATTTTTAAGTCTTTAGAGATGCACACAAAAGTAATTAAAGATGAAATTAAGATTCTTGAGATTTTCTTTCATGTACTCCAGTACAAAGCAAACAAAAGGGGTGTGTGTGTGTGTGTATCAGAGATGGGGGAAGGAGTGGTGATTGGAGGGGTATATGAAGCAGAAGAGCAGAAAACTGATGGTGGTTGAAGATGTGTGGTTGAAGGTGTGTATATAGGTATTCCGATCTCTTTATAAATGTGTTTGAAAATTTTTATAGTCAAGTTCAAAGAAGCAATTTCTGAAATATCAATACCTTACATAGGCTTGCTAATTATCATTAATTCATCATCTTCAGGGATGCCCTAATTTGAAAGATGCCTTGCTCTAAGAGCTGAGGCTAGTTGGCTGAATGTGGTCAGAAGATTGTTCCAGTGGAGCTAAATGTTTAGACACCCCACACTGACCGTGAAAGGATAATTATTTGCTACAATTTCAAAGACCACAACTTCACAAATGCATTTTCTTTTTTGCTTTATACCCCTTGAAATATTTGAAGAACATCACTGAGGGTCCTTCTGTTAGTGATTCTCTGTCACTCCAGCATGAAGACTTTAAAATATATCAACTTTTTGGGGAGTGGAAGAAATGTGTTTCAGGATGAATGCCATAATTTGGGCTGTGATTGATTTTTTAAAAAAATAACAGTCATCGTTTTTGGTGCTTCTTTAATTTAATGGTAGATTAATATTGTTCGACCTGATGATGGTTGCTGTCAGTCTGCCTTGGTCCTATGACTGAAATGTTTCTCACCTGCAGTAAGTTGGAGTCAATACATGACCTACAGAGTCAGATCAACAGTATCTTCAATTAAAGAATATTATTTGACTTGGAAAAAAAAGAGGAAAGCAGGCCCATAATTAAGCCTTTTAGGTCAGTGATCTATTTGTTCCAAGTATAAATTCCCCAAGCTTAATAGCCAGTCATTGGACTTCAAAGTCTGAGAAAGAAGCTTATTGATTTGGAAGTTAAATATCTGCCAATAACTTGAGTGTACCTTATATAGCAAAATGATGAAAATATATTTTGATCATTTAATTTGAAATCATCCACCAAGTGCATATTATCTACTGTGTAAATTTTAGTCTACTCAAAAAAAATCACACACACAAATGAGTGCAGGATGTAGGCCATTTTATATAAACATATATACACAGCTTTACAAACACATTTATCTCTGTTCCTTGCCAGCATGATTTTTCAGGTGAGGGAATATGGCCTGTTAGTATCATATTTCATAAATAGGTAAAATATGCAGTCTATATCAATAAATTACTAGAACATTAGTGCTTTTTATAAATCATCTAAATATTCTCCAATAATGACCCAATAAAGTTTAGTACATGTTCATCTTTGCAGGTAAGGATATAGTGGTCAGGGACAAACACACACTTCCTGTGACCAGAAGAGGTACAGTCCAAAGTCTTAAGTTTAAAGATAGCCAATAGAAAGAAGTGGTTGAAAAAATGAGAATTTTGAACCCAGTGTTTGTGACTCTCTATTGCACTTGCATTATAGGTGATATATGAAAAAAAAAAAGCTGTAAAAAGTTAGCTGTAAATCTAGGAAAGTTCTGATTCACATAATCTCAAAGGACCTGAGTATCTACAGTCATTGAGAAAATAATTGTTGGATGCATTGAGTTATTTTTTTCTTCCCATCTCTCCACTATTTCTGTAATGGGAAGTTATCTATGTATAATTATATCTTTAGTGAAAAGTAATTATAATTCTTATCATTGGCTTTTAAATTAGGTTTTTTCTCTAATAAATAGTATTTTTTACATCACATCTAGCCACGATGAGTATAGAAAAAGAAATTAAAGCAAGATTTCAAACTTTAAAACTGGTTAAATGGGAAAAATTGATTTAAAAAATTATGAAAGAAACACAAAGGTC
Source organism: Lipotes vexillifer (assembly GCF_000442215.2). NCBI lineage: Eukaryota > Metazoa > Chordata > Mammalia > Artiodactyla > Lipotidae > Lipotes > Lipotes vexillifer. The sequence goes on along the minus strand of NW_006780679.1, from coordinate 1,440,246 downwards.
ATTATCCACATGTAGAAAGGCAAGAATTCTCAATCGACATTTGTTAAGAGCAAAGTAGAAAAGGGAAACAACCCATTATTTTAGAATTCTCTCATAAATTCTCTCTCCCTTCCTTTCTTTTTCCCTCTCTCTCTTTGACCAATTTTCTGTCCCCCTTACCTCTCACCCCCACCAAAGACTTTGTTAATTTATCATAGCCTTTAACCTATTATTTGTTCAAGTTTCTTTATTTGATGCTTACCAATTGGGACAATCTCAGTAACCTCTCAGTATCCTTGTTAATATTTAAACAATACGTTTGTAAGTGCTGTTTAGTAATAAATGAGATAATGAAGGAAAGATGTATTTTAGAAAACATTTGCCTTAGAAATATATGTTGTTCAAATTATTCCCAGTGAAGAATGATTTCTTGAAAGTGTTAAATCATTGGAATAAAGGCGTTAACCATAGTGGCACAAAAGTACTATTAGACAGTTGAGCTGCTTGGGGATTGTGGAATTAGTATTTGCTGCTGATTGACATCCTTTATACAAGAGACATCATGAGTGACCTTTATCATAGGGAATAGCAACATTTAATAGCAAGTAGACATTTAATGATACCTAACAAGGAAACGGAGCAACTCAGCCTTGTGTCCTGCGCCCTGGTCATGCATTGTGTGCATAGGCCCCCATCTTCTGCAGAAATTTTATATATGACCTTTGTCTTTATAATTTGGGATGGAAGTTAGGAATTAAATGAATTGAGGATTGACCAATTCATGGCCAATTTTGGGTTGTCTTGAGAAGAAATAGTGTTTAATTTTCTCCTGTAAGGAAACTGCAAAATTTCATAGGTTGTTTGTACTGTTCAAGTCTGTACATCGTAATGTTTAAAAGTTTAGGCAGATCTAGGTACGAATTAGATTTGCTCCTTATCCTTACATGACCTTGGGTAAAATACTGAATCTCTTAGAGCCTTTGTTCTTTCATCTTCAAAATGATTATAATGATTATATGATAATGATTATAACTATTTCATTGAGTTATTGTGAGAATTAAATGAGACAGGGTCTGTTATAGCACAGTGTCTGGCTCAAGGAAATGCTGGAAAAAATGTAAGTTGTTATTTTTAACTCAAAGAATATTAAGTTTTCCAGCCTTCTAGGGTTACTTAATTTTTCTCTCCCTATAGAATCATGGGAATCATGGTACTGCATAATTACTGTCACACCACCTCATCAGCATTCAATGTGGCCCCCTCAGAGGGTCCTAGGATGGCACCCATATCCTAGTGAAAGTTCCTGTCCCTGCCTCAAATAAAAACTATATATCTGCAGAGGTTTAGCCCAAGCCATTAAGTGATGACCCTGGAATATTTGCTATTGGAACGCATCACAGTCCTGGCTATTACTGAAAACAATAGTTTTTGTAAATGAAGAGTTACTTGGGTGATCTTCCTAAATAAGAGTGTGAGTCCTGTAGGACATAGGCCATGTGGCACATTTATCTTTATTCTTTCTGATCATGATCTTGAGGGTGAGGGAATATTACCTATCTAGTGCTGCTTTTCATGAACACACAGAATATGCAATCAATACTAATAAATTACAAGAACTCATCAGTGACTTCCTATTATCTTTACTACAAACTGTGGGCAATTGAAATGTTTTTTTCTCTTCTAAAGATCTCTGCCTCACTGGGGATCCCAATTATTAGTATTACAGTAATAGTAGTAAGAAATTTTTTAAAATTAACTTTTTATGCTGAGCAGTTTGTCAAGTGTTTATAAAAGAAAGACATCTCTGGAAAACAATGCCTCCCATGAATGTACCAATGGCAGGTAGCCCTTGACTTGGAGGTTAGTTAACCCCCTTCCGCCTCTTATCACCAGTCCCCAACTCAAAGCCAAATTGGGGAAAATGACTGAGATTTGGGAAAACTAATGCATTTGGAGTCGCACTCAGGTATCAGATATATCAGCTTCTTGTTCCAGCAAGAACAGAAGGCAGCCCTCCAGCAATTTGGCTTGCTCTGCATGTAGTGGCTCCCTACTCAAAATTAGAAACTCTTTCACCACAGCTGCCTGAATTTCTCTCTTCCATTCTTTTTTGGATAACTAGACTCCTCTTTGGGAAGAGAAATATTTTTGGGATATCTGCCATCATAACTAAGTGTGAATTAAGGGAAAAACAGTCAATCATCTACCTCAGCAGATGATGACTTGAGCTGGGTTGGAAAGGTAGACCATTTGAATTGCTTTGATGCGGACAAAACAGGCTGGGCAGTAGCGAAAGGGAGGGCAGTGATTTCTTCTTTTTCCTAGGCAAAATTGCAAAGTAGGTGAGATTTGGTTTGGGGATTCGCTGTCACACCACCTCATCAGCATTCAATCTTTAGTGCCCTCTGTTGCCACACAGCCCTCCTAGATCCCTACCCTTTTTCTTTCTCTTCACATCTTTACTACCTGACTTAATATTTAGAATCTTCAGAACTCAGTAACTTCAATAGAGCCCTTTTTAGGAAATAAATGATGTCTCATTTCTATGGTCTTGCAGCCTTTTGCATTACTACCAGTGTCCAAGTTGAACACAGTTTATACTTTTTCCAATGTTCCCTCACTTTTTAAATGTTGTTAAGTGAACCTCATTCCTATTGCTGGGTCAGAGGTCATAGTACACCAGTAGATGGACAAGAAAATCAGAGATCATTCTTCCCTAGGCACACAGGCAGATGATGATGTAATCAGGCCCACAGACTTCTTCCTTCTTCCTGTTCTCATTGCATGGCTCTTGGTTCCACATTAATCTCGGGTATATTGGCCAGAAATAGGGCCACTTTAATTTTAGTGCCTTGCAGGTCTGTTCCTTCAAATAGAAATTTGCATGACAAAAAATTTCAAGGGGTTTCTTAAAAACAAACCTGTAAATCTTTCAAAATAAGAGATGTTGACTCCTTAAAATAGCAAAGCACACACTAGACATACTCAATAAAATTAAAACAAGTAAAATCTATAGTATTAGGATCTAAGCCAGGCTGTTGACAAGTCACAAACTTTCATTTAAAGCCTTCCCATTTTAATGTCTTTCTTTTAAGAAAGAAAGAAAAGATGTGTTAGTGAGAAAAGAAAAAAAAAGAAAATACAATCAAGGGCAAAAGCAGTGAAACGTTTGAAGATGCATTCTTCAGTCTGTAGGGTTTACTGGGATTACTTAGGCTAGACAAAAATCCCTGAAAGTCATAATGACATTTTTATCATTTTTAGATTGATGTATGCCATCTTTATGTTGTCTTTGCAATGCCCGTTAAAATTTTAAAGAGTGAGCTGTTACATTAAAAGACAATGATTTAAAAATTTATCAACTCCACCCTTCTGTAGTTTAATAAGGATCTTTACCTCCATCATTTAGAAATTAACCAAGAATTTATTTTTAAAATTGCTAATGTGGTGCCTTCTACAGGTGAAAAGTAACTGGTTTGTGCCAATTTATTTTTAGCTGCTAAGAATGTATAGTTAATTAGCAATAAATGAAAAAAGTATCGAGCCAAAGCAACCTGTATACCATAACAAGGAAACATTCCTCATTTTTCAGAAGTTATAAAAGTTTTTGCTTGGGACATTATTTGACAAACCATATGGGCAATAATAATAAAATAACTGACCTCTGTTAGGTGCTAATGATGTGCAAGCGCTGGAACCAGGGATTCCTGTATCTCATTTAAACTTCACAGCAAGCTTGCTCTCTAGTCAGCACCTATTTGTTGATCAATGGGCGGTTGGGAAGGAAGAGAGGAAAGAAGGCAGACAAGCAGGCTTGTCAGGGAGTTTCAAGAAAATCCTCAATGAAGGAATGATCCTCATTTCACAGATTCAGGAAGAAGCTTGTAGAGGTCAAGAAACCTGCCCAAAGTAGCAAAACTGGTAACTGGTAGAGATGTGATTTATCTGTAGATCTGTCTGGGGCCTGATCTAAGCTCTTTTTTACCAAATATCCCTCCTTCCCACAGTACATGTGTTTTAGCACATCCTTAGAGAATAGGCAGCTCTGTATAGGATTTAACCATGAAAATACTATTGTAGTATATTAAACTTCATATGTCAAAATCCTGGTAGTGATTCGTATGTTAAGAGAACACATTTTAAGTAACGTTGGAATTACAAAATAAATTAAGACAAGCATTACTAGTAAGAGTGGTAAAGAGAGTGTTTGTAGCATCACTGATTCTGCTTAATGGCTTCTTGTTACTAAAGTCAGGGGACAAACCACAGAGCATAGCTACCTTAGAGGTAGGGAAACTTTTTTTTTCCTTTTCCATTTTTTCTTTTTTTTTCATTCTCAATCTGCATTAAAAAAATAAAAATAAAAAATCAGTGCCGAGCCATGCACAAGAAAATGCTTCCCTTAAAAAAAATATATATATATATATATATATATATATATATATATATATATATATAAAACTAAACTCCTCTTTTTTCCCCAAAAATGGAACTCAGGACTAAAAATAAGTTACTTTAAAAAGTGAAAGCAACAGTTCCTAGCCTGTGTTTGTTCTTGAACGGAAAGAGAATAGCAGGGCAGAGAAACAGAGCTGGACAGGGAGGGGGGAATAAGGACAAAGGCAGGAGGAAGGACTTACAAGAGGAGAGAGGAGCCTCAGGGGCAGGTAGGTAGGTAGGTGGAAAGGATGTGTCCAAGCTGACCCTTTGACTCTTGTTTCCTTGGCCATTGCAGGGTCCCTGCGGCCCTCATCCTGCCCCAGGCTGTACTATGACCAGGGCTAGATCTCTGGGATGTCTCTTGGAGAGTGGGTCCTGCTCTGTCATTTGTTGCAGCTCTATTAAAATAGCTCCCTTAACCTTCAGTCTTTACTATATCTCTCTCTCACTCATCCTTTGCCCTGGTCCCTTGCCTATTCTGCACCTCTCTCTCTGCCTATAATATTCTTACCTCCACAACTTTTAACCCAAAGCCTCAATGTCCTACTCAAAGCCTTCCCTATTGACCCCTTATTCCACCCAAACCATAGTGAATTATCTCTTCCTTATTTTCACACAGCCCCCTCTATCCCTGTTCTAAGCCATAACCATATTGTTTCTGTAACTGTTTATAGACTTGTCTGATCCACTAATAAATTCTAAGCCCCAGGGAAGGACAGAGAAGATGTCTGTGTTTTATTTTTGTTCCTTTTAGGGACAATCCTCATCACAAAATTGGTTTTCAGGAAATACTTATCCAGTATAAAGGAACTAAGCATTGGGTCCAAGCCAGGGGAAGCGGAGAAAGAGCAGAGGATAACCCTTGCCCGGATGGCTGCTGTTCACCAAGTTTTCTCTCCTTTCCTTCCTCCCTCCCTCATGCTGCTCTGCTAACCCGAGTACTCACCACATGCCTTATAATAAGATGTAGCTCTTGAGTTCAAGTTCAAATTACTTAGCCCACTCTCAAGGCCTTACATGGTCTTATTTGTATCCCCTTAGACTCATCTCTAGATATTCTATTCCTTTTAACCTGCATTCTATGCTCTGTCAATCACGAACTCCTTAGAGTTCTTAGGATGTGACTTTGTACACTGTCTAGGTCCCCTGACTGTCCACATTCTGTTTCTGTTTGGAATACTAACATCATTCTCCCCTTGCATCTCTTTACCTTCCAACATCTGTTTAATCTTCTATCTGAAGTCCTCCACCACCTCTAGAACATCATTATAATTACTGATGTAGCTGTCACGGGTTTGTATTTCTTCTCCTCAACCAAACTGAGTGATGCATTGGGCAAGAGTATAATCCTCCTGGCCCCAAAAGCCAGCACAGTCCCAGCATTCCTACTCAGTATTCTAGAATTGCCTGTTGAATGTTGAACACAGGAATACCTTTCTCATTCTGCTCCTATCTTCCTTAGTAGAAAGTACTTATAATATCTGGATCTGCCATCTCTGGAGCAAAAGACCATAGAGATCATTTAGAGCTGTATGCTCACCTGTATTTGTTCATTTTAATTAATAGCCCAGGGATGCCAGCAAGAGGGTTGGTGCATCTGGAAGTGGGGGAGAAGTCAAAGGACTCAGTCATCTATTTTTAGTAAAATTGTCATTGCGAGTATGGAATTAAAATCTGGGTGCCTAGAGACCAGATGTTGTAAAGATTAGTTATATCTTTTTGTTTTTTGTTGAAAGTTACAAATGAGACACAAGATACAGACTGGATCAAACTATATTTATTTTACCCTGGAGCTGCAATTCAAAAGATAAACTACAATAATAGAAAAACAGGAAGGAATTATACCTAAATGCCATTAGCAGACACTTCTTAGTTATATGCTATTTAATTTTGCCTTTCTTTATATATTTCTATATTTCCAAATTTTTCTAAAATGAGGCGTTTTTTTTACTTGTTTTACAATTTAAAGCTATAATTTTTATTTTTTTGGACAACAATGATATTTCAAGTCATAAGCTTTGCACACTGAATACAGAGTTATATATAGTTTTTTTATTCAGAAAAAAAATTATTTGGAAATATCAAGAGGCTTTAAAAAAAACATATATAAGGAGTTAGACGATTAATAGCATATAATGATAATTAGAATTCTAGACTTTTAGATTTGGCCCTTTGACAATCAGACTGTATGTACACTGTATCACTTCTATAACTAGAAACTTGATAGATGCATCAAAATGCAGTATACCATGACAGCACTAGACCTTGAGCAGATGCCCAAGGATCTTGGCTGAAGTATAGATTAACTAGCTCTGTAAAGAATGTCTACTTACATGTTTTACAACCTTTAATTTCTTCAATTTGTAGAATATAGCTGAATGAATAGCCTCTAATATATCTCCTATATTTTAGAAAGGTGAAAATAACTTGAACCAAATAAGGAATGGGGAAAAAAGACCACATATCAGAGAAATGACCACCACTGATAATACACCATGCATTTATGAATTTAAAGCTATATTTGTCCCACTGTTGGATATGAGTAGGGAATTAATGAGAGGTAAAGGCCATGGAAAACATCCTTTATGGAGAATATACCAGTACATCAGCGGATGCATTCTCTACTACGTGTGTTTATGTCTTCTCATCTGATCCACTTAAATCGGGGGTAGGTGTCAGAATCCCCAGGGACAGGTTGGAAAATAGTTATTCTTATGTATATGTTAAAATGTTTCTCTTCACCTACTATGCAATCCATCCTTTAAAGGCAGATCATATGTCAGTGTATACTCAGAGCTAGTGGGGGTCAGCATCTGATAATCTTTTTCTTTTTTAATTTAATTTTATTTTTTTATATAGCAGGTTCTTATTATCTATTATATCCATGTTAGAGTATATATGTCAATCTCAATCTCCCAGTTCATCCCACAACCGCCCAGCATTTGATAATCTTAATAAATATTCATTCAATGAATAAATGGTTGGATAGATGATGTTTTGATGGCTTGTTAGCCTTTTAATGCCTTTTGAATACTTATGCTATGAAGCAGCTTTTCATTGTATAAAGAATAGCTGTCTTTATGTATGTTCCTTTGGAAACTAGCTTTATCGCAAAATGTAAAAATCACATTTCCATGAATTTTTTTTAATTGAGGTAAAACTTACATAACAAAATTAACAATTTTGAAGTGAACAATCCAGTGACATTTAGCACACTCACAATGTTGTATAACCACCACTTTTTCCTAGTTCTAAAACTTTTTCAACACCCTAAAAGGAAACTATCCGCATTAAGAAGTTGTTCCCCCTTTCTGCCTCTGATAATCAATCTACATTCTGATGCCAATCTACATTTTGTCTCTATGAGTTTACCTATTCTAGATATTCTGGATATTAATGAAATAATATGGGACCTTTTGTGTCTGGCTTCTTTCACTTAGCATAATGTTTTTGAAATTAATCCACGTTGTAGCATGTGGCAGTACTTATTCAGTCTTTATGGCTGAATAACATTCTGTTGCATATATATGCTACAATTTGTCAATTCACCCACTGATGGACATGTGGGCCTTTTTGACCTTTTGGCTCTTGTGAACAGTGCTGCTGTCAATGTGTGTGTACATGTATTTGTTTTGGTACCTGTTTTTGATTGTTTTTGAATATGTACTTAGATGTAGAATTACTAGGTTATTTGGTAACCCTATTTTTAACTTTTTGAGGAACTGCCAAACTCTTTACTACAATGCTGAACCATTTTACGTTCCCATCAGTAATGTTTGAGGGTTCTAATTTCTCTACATCCTTGTCAGCACTTACTATTTTCCTTCTTTTTTAATAGCCATCTTAGAGGGTGTGGTTTTGATTTGCATTTCTCTAGTGACTAAAGATAATAAGCATGTTTTTTATGCTTGTTGACCATTTCAATTAGATTTTACAGGGTGGGAAAGTAATTAGTAAAACTCAAATAATCTAGTTTCTCTTTAATAATATTTAGAAATATTTCAGGAAATGACACTGCTACAGATATATTGCTTAAGCCAGAATCTTGGAGTAATCCTGGATGTCTACTTCTCAATTTCCACCATCCAAACCATCAGCAGGTACTGTTACTTATAATGCCAACGTACCTTGAATAATTACACTTTTCTGCATCTCTCCCAACCTAATCCAGGCCAACATGATCTACTTCTCATCTAGACTGTTGTCTCATATTACATTATTTGTCTCATTTAATCTGTGTTCCACACAGCAGTCAGAATTTTAATCATAAATTAGACCATGATGGTGCCCTACTTAAAACCTACCACTTTTCCCCCCACTGCATTTATGGGAAAAAAATAAAAGTAAGCTCTCTGCTACAGCTTACAAGAACCTGATTATCTGGCATCATCTGTTCTCTCAACCACGTGTGAAACTACTCTTTTCCATGGACACTGCTTTGCATCACATCTAAACTTCTATCAATTTCTAGAATACTTCTTAGAGCATTTTCAAATGCTGTTATATTGGCCTAGAAAACAACTCCCAAATATCCTATGGATAGATCCTGCTTTTTTTAAAATTAATTTTTATTGGAGTTGCTTTACAATGTTGTGTTCCTGCTGTACAGCAAAGTGAATCAGCTATACATATACATATATCCCCTCTTTTTTGCATTTCCTTCACATTTAGATCACCACAGAGCACTGAGTAGAGTTCCCTGAGCTATACAGTAGTTTCTCATTAGTTATCTATTTTATACATGGTAGTGTATATATGTCAATCCCAGTCTCCCAATTCATCCCACCCACCCACCCACCCCTTCCCTTGGTATCCACAAGTTTGTTCTCTATGTCTGTGTCTGTATTTCTGTTTTGCAAATAAGATCATCTATATCATTTTTCTAGATTCCACATATATGCGTCAATATACGATGTTTGTTTTTCTGACTTACTTCACTGTGTATGACAGTCTCCAGGTCCATCCACATCTCTACAAATGACCCAATTTCGTTCCTTTCTATGGCTGAGTAATATTCCATTGTATATATGTGCCACATCTTCTTTATCCATTCGTTTGTCAGTGGACATTTAGGTTGCTTCCATATCCTGGCTATTGTAAATAGTGCTGCAATGAACATTGGGGTGCGTGTGTCTTTTTGAATATGGTTTTCTGTAGGTATATGCCCAGTAGTGGAATTCCTGGCTCATATGGTAGTTCTGATTTTAGTCTTTTTAAGGAACCTCCATACTGTTCTCCATAGTGGTGTACCAGTTTACATTCCCACCAACAGTGCAAGAGGGTTCCCTTTTCTCCACACCCTCTCCAGCATTTATTATTTGTAGATGTTTTTAATGATGGCCAGTCTGATGGGTGTGAGGTGATACCTCATTGTAGTTTAGATTTGCATTTCTCTAATGATTAGTGATGTTGAGTGTCTTTTCATATGTTTTTTGGCCATCTGTATGTCTTCTTTGAAGAAATGTCTATTTCTAATGTCTCTTAAATATTACCTTCTCAGATAAGCTCTTGCTGGCCATGCCATCTAAACCATGTTATTCTCTATTGAAGTAAGATATTCATCACCTTAAGAGTGATTCCTTCCCCCCCTCAAATTGTACTTAAATATTTTCATATTTACTTTTTGCCTTCATGCATAAGATTGTAAATTCATTTATGGTGAGGGTTGTTTCCTTTTTGTTACCATGGTATGCCCTCTGCCTAGCACACTCTTGATGCTCATGGTATTTTTTTAAAAATAATTTTATTTATTTATTTATTTATGGGTGCATTGGGTCTTCGTTGCTGTGTGCAGGCTTTCTCTAGTTGTGGCCCACGGGCTTAGTTGCTCTGCAGCATGTGGGATCTTCCCGAACCAGGGTTTGAACCAGTGCCCCTGTATTGGCAGGCAGGTTCTTAACCACTGCGTCACCAGGGAAGTCCCCGCTCATGGTATCTTTAATGAATGTATATCATGTAGAAATGCCCATATTTTTCTTAAGAGCAAATTATTGAAAAATATAAATAAGAAATGTATTAGTAAGGTGTAGTGCTATATTCTGAATGCCATGTTTCTTCAGAAGAATACAAGCCTGCTGTTTCCTTGTCAACAACAAAATAATCCTCTGTGAAACCCATGGGTTGTATTGAGTGGCAGTGATTTGCCTAGTAGACAGAGAGGAGGATAAAGTTGGGTAATAGAATAGATTTAGCAGAGAATGAAAGTGCATTCTCTCTTATCATCGTCTTTGTACAGCCTGTGTCTTGCCATTCAAGAGTCAGTACTTTATTTCCACCTCTGTATCTAGTGAGCAGGCTCTAGACCTGTTGACATGGAAATCATCCATAGAGCTGTGGAAGAAACATGATTAAATTGTGTTAGAATAGTTCAGCCTCTTTCTGACTAATAGAAAAGAAATAGTCTGGGGCCATCATGGATTCCTAAATGCCTGTAATGGTAATGCTGCACTATTACAAGTGTAAGGAGAAAACCAAGTTTTTGTAAGCAAAAAGAACTCAGTTTATTTATGTTGGATTGGATATTTGAACTAGTTGGAATACAGACTTTATGTCTGTTATGTGGATGAAAATATTACTTGAATTATATAGTCAGTTGACTATTTCCATCCTACAAATATTATAAAATCAGGAGTCTTATTCTACTGCTCCTTTTTATGATAATGGGTCCATGAAAGACGGAAACTGATGCTCTAAAATATTGCTTTGTGACATACAATGGGAAGATTTACATTAGAAGCATGGAATTTTCAGTTTTAAATGAGTGTTGTAGCATAGGTGTTATAGGGCAGTACATGAAGTCTCTGAAGGGATCAAAGGACTTGACTAAGTTTACATAAATCAATTAAATGTAAATGTAGATTTACATGTAAATGCAGATTCACTGCTGTCATAGTGAATTTTTGATTGAGTTAGTTTCATCATTGATTATTTAGGTTTTTCTAGGTATACGATCATATAAAGAAAATAGAATTTTCTTTATTATCAATTTTATACCTGTCTGTAATTTCTCAAATATGGAGGTAATGGGCATTTTTGCCTTTTTCCTGATCTTAGTAGATATGTTCTAATGCATCTGGATAAAGTAAAATACTGGGTTTAGGGCTAAAAGTTAACATTATAATGTGTTAACATATCCATCAATTTGTCTTTTTGTTGGTGTTCTTTAAATAAGGAGTGTTGAGTTTCATCAGTGGCTTTTAGCATCTATTGAGATATTCATGATTTTTAAAATCCCCTAATGGATTAATATATATTAATATGTACTCAGATAAACTGAGGCACATTAAAATTTTTAAGAGTTTATTTGAGTAAAAATTGATTCGAATCAGGCAACATCCAATCTAGCAGGTAGAAAGGAGTTCTGAGGAGCTGTACAAAATGAAAGCCTTTTATAGGCAGAGGAGAGTGGGAACAACTAGGCAAAAAAGCAGGTTGGCTAATGGAAAGTTACTGACTTTAAGGCATGGAAGGGGTCTATCAGGCAGATTACCTAATTAGTGTTGATTAGGCAATTCCTGATGGACTGGTTTAAGATTCCATTTCTGAGAGAGCTGAAACTGGAGTTAAGTCTCAGTTTGGTGATGTGGGGCTTGGTATACATGATTCTATTTGGGGTTTATTGTCTCGTTTTCAACAACTGTATAATATTAATGGATTTCTTAATGTTGGACTAGTGTTGTACTTTTGGAGTAAATTCTATTTAGTTATGGTATTTCTATTTCTTAATGGAGTATTAGAGTCTTTCACCCTTTCATCTGGTATTTTTGCAATGATATTTTAAAGTAATAATTGCTTTCTTTTTTGGTACCGTCTTTATAAGGTTTAGGTGTTGATGTTATATTAGCTTCATAAAACGAATTAGAAAGTTTTTCTTCATTTTCAGTGCTCCGGACAACAAAGCACTGAAACTCTCCAGTATACGGAGGGTTGGTAGAATTCCTCTGAGAAAGCATCTGGACCTGGTGCTTTGTTTTATGTTTTCAGAAATTATATAATTTCAGTTTGTATTTTCTGTTTTACTCAAGTCTTTTAATAGAAGTTTCATTTTGTCTTAATTTTTAACTGAAGGATTATTATGTTTTTTGCTTATGTTTTCTAGTTGTCTATATTATTTTTACCTTATGCGACTTAAAGATACATTCAGTGTGACTCTGGTACATGACCACTTATTGTGAAAGGTCCATTTTTCTTGAAGGTGTAGCCTCTATTATGAGTGTAAATTTCAAAATATATTAAGATGTATCTTGATGATTATGTTCAGATTTTCCATTTCTATACTTTTTTTTTAACATCTTTATTGGAGTATAATTGCTTTACAATGGTATGTTAGTTTCTGCTTTATAACAAAATTGAATCAGTTATACATATACATATGTTCCCATATCTCTTCCCTCTTGCATCTCCCTCCCTCCCACCCTCCCTATCCCACCCCTATTTTAATTTCTGTTATCTCTTTATTTTGTCCACCTTGATTTGTGCCGAGAGTGGTGTATTAAGGTCTCTTATCCTTCTATTATTAGTTTCTACTAAATTTCCTTGCAACTCCTGAAGTTGCTGCTTCATAATGGCTACTGAGTGTCATAAGTGTTACATCTTCATTGTAAATTATGACTTAACTATGTCTAGTTCTAACTTGCCTCATCATAGAATTGGCACGTTTCCTTTTTTATTGTTTAAGAAACCCTATTGAATGCTTATTTTGCTGCAAAGGGGACTTGCTGTATATACAGGCATATCTTGTTTTACATTTTATCATGCTTTCTTGTGTTCCACAAATATATATATAATTTTTTTTTTTAACAGACTGAAGGTTTGTGGCAACCTGGTGTTGAACAAGTCTGTGGGCACCATTTTCCCAACAGTAATGGCTTACTTCCTGTCCCTGTCACATTTTGGTAATTCTCACAGTATTTCCAACTTCTTCATTATTGTTACAGTCAACCTTTGGTGTATGTGGGGGGTTGGTTCTAGGATCCTGCATGCATACCAACATTCATAAATGTTCAAGTGCCTTATATAAAATGGTGTAGTACGGTCAGCCCTCTGAATCTGCAGGTTCCACCTCCATGGGTTCAGTCAACCACTGATTGAACTTTGAGGGCCAATTGTATATTTATTGAAAAAAAATCCACACATAAATGAACCTTTGAAGTTCAAACTTGTGCTGTTCAAGGGTATATTTGTTATGGTGATTTGTGATCAGTGATCTTTGTTGCTTTGTAATTATTTTAGGGCTCCATGAACCATGCACATATAAGAAGGTAAACTTAATAAATATGGGTGTTCTGATTGCTCCACTAACCAGACATTTCTCCACTTCTCTCTCTCTCTCTACCTCCTTGGCCTCCCAATTGCCTGAGACACTATATTAGTGAAATTAGCCCAGTTCATAACCGTACAATGGCCTCTAAGTGTTTGAGTGAAAGGAAGAGCCGCACATCTCTCACTTTTAATTCAAAAGCTAGAAATGACTAAGCTTAGTGAGGAAGGCATGTCAAAAGCCAAGATAAGCCAATAGCTTGGCCTCTTCGGCCAAGCAGTTAGCGAAGTTATGAATGCAAAGGAAGAGTTCTTGAAGGAAATTTAGTACTCCAGTAAACATACAAATAAGAAAGCAAAACAGCTTTATCGCTGATATGGAGAGAGTGTTAGTGGTCTGGATAAAAGATCAAACCAGCCACAACATTCTGTTATGCCAAAGCCTAATCCAGAGCAAGGCCCTAACTCTCTTCAATTCTGTGAAGGCTAAGAGAGAGGTAAGGAAGCTGCAGAAAAAAAGTTGGAAGCGGGCTTCCCTGGTGGCGCAGTGGTTGAGAGTCCGCCTGCCGATGCAGGGGACACGGCTTTGTGCCCCGGTCCGGGAAGATCCCATATGCCGCGGAGCGGCTGGGCCCGTGAGCCATGGCCGCTGAGCCTGCGCGTCCGGAGCCTGTGCTCTGCAACGGGAGAGGCCGCAGCAGTGAGAGGCCCGTGTACCGCAAAAAAAAAAAAAAAAAAAAAAGTTGGAAGCTACCACAGGTTGGTTCATGAGGTTTAAGGAAAGAGGCTATCTCCAAAACATAAAAGTACAAGATGAAATACTGGAAACTTACATAATAATGTAAGTCAACTATACCTCAATAAAAAAATAATTGAAAAATGTAAAGTGATGCAACAAGTGCTCATATAGAAGCTGCAGCAAGTTATCCAGAAGATCTAACTAAAATCATTAATGAAGGTGGCTTCACTACACAACAGATTTCCAGTGTAGGCAAAACAGCCTTATATTGGAAGAAGATTCCATATAGGACTTTCATAGCTAGCGAGGAGAAGTTAATGCTTGGTTTCAAAGCTTCTAAGAGCAGACTGACTCTTGTCTAATGTAGCTGGTGATTATAAGTTGAAGCCAGTGCTCACTGACCATTCTGAAAATCCTAGGACCCTTAAGAATTATGTAAAATCTCCTCTGCCTGTGTTCTATAAATGGAATAACAAAGCCTGGATGACAGCACATTTGTTGACATCATGGTTTACTTAGTATTTTAAGCCCACTGTTGAGACTTACTGCTCAGAAAAAGATTCCTTTCAAAATATTACTGTTCCTTGATAATGTACCTCGTTACCCAAGAGCGCTGACGGTGATGTACAATGAGAGTAGTGTTGTTCTCATGCCTGCTAACACAACATTCACTCTTTCAGCCCATGGACTAAGGAGTAATTTTGACTTTCAAGTCTGACTTTTTAAGAAATAACTCTTGTAAGGCTATAGCTGCCCTAGGTAGTAATTTCTCTGATGGTCCTAGGCAAAGTTCATTGAAAGCCTTCTGGAAGGGATTCACCATTCTAGATACCATTAATAACTTTCATGATGGGAAGAGGTCAAAATATCAACATAAATAGGAATTTGCAAAAAGGAGATTTGAAGGAAGTTCTCTGGGTAAAATGCTACCAAACAGTATTGTATGCTACAGAAAAATCCTTCATGAAATGAAGAGTCAACCAATGTGGCAAACTCCACTGTTGCCTTATTTTAAGAAATTGCCCCAGCCACTCCAACCTTCAGCAACCACCACCCTGATCAGTTAGCAGCCATCAACATTGACAAAAAGACCCTCCACCGACGAAAAGAGTTGGACTTGCTAAAGACTTAGAGGATGGTTAGCACTTTTTAGCAATAAAGGATTTTTAAATTAAGGTATATACATTTTTTAAGACATAATGCTCTTGCACACCTAATAGACTACAGTATAATATAAGCATAACTTATGTGCACTGGGAGACCAAAAAAAATCATTTGACTCACTTATTTGTGGTGGTCTAGAACTCAAGTCGCAATATCTTCAGGGTATGCCTGTATAACAAAGTTCTGCCTTTTGTTCATTCCCTGTCTCTATTTATCTCCTATGGGATAGATTTCTACCTAATTATGTAATAAAGTAACATCATAAAAGATATTATAAAAAACAAAGGTATGAATGACACAGTGGCAAAGGCTTCCAGCTGTTAGGATAACATGGTAAAAAGAAGAAACAAATTTCCTAATAACGGTAGACTGATCTTATTTTAGTTTTGCATAAAAGGACAGAGTAGAGAGTGCTGACCCCCCTCATACTCAGTCTTCCAAAAACAAAAAAAAAACAAAAAAAAAACATTGTCAACTGAAAGAAAACTGAGAGTAAATTAAAAAATCAACTTATAATGGCGATGAACAATGATTAAGAAATCACGAATTAGAACAGATATGCAAATGATGCATTAGAACACAGAAATCGAAGATAACTTAAAGAGAATCACCATTGAGTCTGTAAAACTGATGGACTTTTCAAGTACAGTAGCCCCCTGTGTCCAAGGTTTTCTTTTTGCAGTTTCAGTTGCCCACTATCAACTGTGGTCCAAAAATATTAAATGGAAAATTGCATGCCATTCCCAGTAGCACGATGAAATCTCCTGCCATTCTGTTCTGTCCTACCCAGGACTTGAATCATCCCTTCGTCTAGCATTTCCAGGCTGCATATGTTATCTTCCTGTTAGTCACTGAATGGCCACCTCAGTTATCAGATCTACTAGTCATGGTATCACAGTGCTTGTATTCAAGTAACATTTATTTTGCTTAATAATGGTCCCAAAGTACAAGAGTTGTAATGCTGGCAATTCAGATATTTTCTTACTGCATCCAATTTATAACTTAAACTTTATCATAGGTATGTACGTATAAGAAAAAAAAAAATAGTACCCAGCCCTATACATACTATCTGTAGTTTCAGGCATACACTGTGGGTCCTGGGACGTATATATGCTGTAAACAATGGGAGACTACTGTATATTAGGAAATGTATCAAGAAGTACAGGTAGTTATTGAAGGGAGAATTGAAAAGAAAAAATATGAAGGAGTTTGATATGTATATCTTAAGATTTGTATATATATGTTGTTTATATGCATTTATATATAACATGTATTACATAAGATTTATGTTTACATATACACATAAATATGGGGTATACGTATAATATATAGATAACATGCAATGTAGATTTACATATGCAACGTAGACTTAAGTAAATGTATATGCGTTATTTATATAGATCTGTGCATATACTATATGATCATCAGAAAGTTAACATTAAGTGGTAGAAAACAAGAACAGACCCATTTAAGGAACATAGGTGTCTTTTTAATGGTAAAGATTCAGAAACTGTTAAATGAGAAACATGCATGCCCCAATATGGAGTTAGAGACCTCCTGGTGCAAGGATGAGCAAGGATGACAGCTCGCCTTTGTCATTACTGAGGACATCCAACTCCTCAAGCAGTCGCTGTTGTGGAGAGGTTGGCTATGTGATAACTGCTCTTTTCTTGCAAACAACCGCTACCTAACCACCCCGGCAAATCCCTATTTGTTTACCATCTGGGTGGGTGAACTGTAGGTAACCTACCCAAATCTACTACTCCATTCCTGGACAAGTTTGTTGGGGGAGGGGTCTGCTGGAAGCATATTGCTGGAAAAGCAACTCTATAAAGTTGTTCCAGAAACATATTTAATTTTTCTTTAACACAGTATAATGAGGGAGTATATAAATTGAGCATGCTATGGATTGGAACTATAAAACTGTGTTTCAATGAACACACATTTTAACTTTTTCCAGATTGAAAATTTAAAAGTGCCGTATCTTTATAAATATTAACCACAATAGGAATGTTGTTTACATTCCTGCCATTTTAAAATGTTTTAAAATGATCTGAAGTAAATAAAGATTACTCATAAGTACATTTTATTTTCCATTTAAAACTGCACTTCATATTATAAACAGGGTTAAATGTTAGGGTTTTGAGGTGAATCTAAAATATGTCAGTTGTAGTTATTGTTAATTATTTATGAGCCCACTGGTAAGGACAAATCATTTTCTTAATCTATTTCACTAATAGAAATTATTTATAAGTACAGCATTAATTATTTACAATTGCCTGGTATTATGTTTGCATTAATAATTTAAAAGTATATAATTATCTATTAAATCATCTGAATATGATTTAACTTCATTTATCTTTTGTAACACAAATAGCAAGTTGATCACTAACTACAGTCATATGAAACAAGGTATTCCACTATAACAAGCTTGGGTATTTATAAAGAATAGGGACAATACCTTACATATTTATTTTTTTTACTCAATATTAGTAGGTATAACTAATATTCTCAAGAAAGTTTCCAGAATCTCAGATCTGTAAATCTTTTGTCTGTCAGTTACTATATACCCTTGAGGTACCTGGCATGTAGAGACCAAGTTTTTTTCTTCTAGTTGCTAATTAACTCAATGCCCTCAGCACCAAATGACTTTCTCTATACAGCCGGGAGAGTGATTTTTGTTCTGGGCAGAACTAAATATCCTCACTGAAAACTTTAAGGAGATTTACTACTGAATAAAATGTGTATCATGGAAGATTTGTCCTCCCTCAGTTATGATATCTGAGGTATAGTATCATAAGCACTTCTAGAGTTTCATAGCCTTGAAGTTATATCTGGAGTTAAAACCAGAAAATAAGAAATGTTAAGGCAAGATTATTGTCCAGATATCTTGGTCTAAAAGAAATTTTCCTGTTGGGGAGCCTGTTTAAAAAAGATCTGAACAGGCCTTTTGGAAAGATTTAGTATTTGGGGTACTGGGAAGAAAGACCAGTGGTTATCAGTGGATTCTTTTTAAATAGAAAAACACTTTATATATTATTTGACAATGAGACAAAGTAAGGGCAAAAGTAATGTACGCATTACTGGTAAGCAGAATTGCCAAGGTAAAAAAATCTTTGAGCTGGGATTTCTAATTGTCTCCTCTTACATACTGTTATGGGCTGAATTGAGTCCTTTCAAAATTCATGTGTTGATATCTAACCACCGGTACCTTGAATGTGACTGCATTAGAGATAGAATCTGTAAAGAGGTAATTAAGTTAAAATGAAGTCATTATGATAATCCAGTGTGACTGGTGTCCTTATGAGAGGAGATTAGGACACAGACAGACACATACCCACACACACACACACACACGCACACAGGACCATGTGAAGACCTATATGGAAAAGATGGCTATCTACAAGCCAAGGAAAAAGGCTTCAAAAGAAACTGACCCTGCTGATACGCTGATACCTGGGTTTTTCTTTTTTTCTCTTTTTTTTTTTTACTTCTAGTTCCTAGAATTGTGAGAAAATAAATTTCTCTTTTTTAAGACACCAAGTCTGTATTACTTTGTTATGGCAGCTTTAGCAAACTAGTACACAGTCCTTGTCCTGTTGAGGTCCTCATAGCAAACCCCAGTTTGTATTCTGGATGTACAGTTCCAATTGTTAAGATCCAGAGCCGCCTTATGGGACTTTTGAAGCAAGAATTGGAGACAGCTATTTTTCCTTGTTTATGGAATAATAGCAAAGGAAATTCCAGGTTCAGACTTTAATTGCTTACTGCTTTGGCTTTGTGCAACAGTACCATTTTTTTAATACCTAGTTTAAGGAAGAAAGCTTATGCAAATGACCATCTTGAATGCTTATTAAAAGAGTCTTTACACAACCTTTCCTGACAGCCTGGATACCATTGGGTATTCAAGTTAATCTGAAGGTTGAACCTCCCTGTAGATTTCTAAAGGGAACATTAACATGGCCGCAAACTAGGAATCTTAGTAAAAGAGCCTGCTAGTTCCTTCTTGGCCAAATCTTGGCATGGTGTAAGAATTCTATATCTATATCATTTTCTATATTGATATCTAAACAAGTTGCCTAAATGAGATTATGGATTACCTCAAAGTAATGAAGCCCCCAGTTTTGTCAATTTGATGATTGTTTTGAGATAATCTTGATCCCACTGCCTTACAATTTTTGAACCTGTAATTAAACATACTAAATAAGCAGAGCTGTTTACTGATTTACAGCTATGCAATTTTCAGGTTACAAATGTGGGAAAGATAACTGCTTCCATAGCAAAATGACCCAAGGGGACCCTTGAGGACAATGGGAGCTACTGTGCATAAGAAACAGGGCTTATGTATATCTTGTTAATTTGAGGATTATTTTGGAAATGAAATGTAATCTCTAAGGTGAACAAGTGCTTTTGCTATAGTACTTAACCCTAAATATGAAACTAGCATAAATTACCTGATTGTTTTTAACTGGTGTTTAACTTCCCTGCACTTTTAACACTTATTATATTAGAAAATATTGTTCTTAAAAAAATCTTGCTCAAGGGTGATTAGAATGTCCTTTTATATTTAATGTTTTAAAATCATGTGCATTGTGTCCCGCAGCATATCAATTATTTAGTCATTAAAAATGTGGATAAGTCATTTTAGTAGGAATTAGGATTCACGCCAACACGTGCTAAAGGAAGTTGCCTAAATTGCGACATTGAGCTATAGAGAGGACATTAAATCGTCTGTTTCAAACAAAAAGAATTTTCATAGCAATTCCCTAAGCTAGATGACTACCAGTTATTTCTCCAGCATAAATGGGTTTATTCAGGATCAGCAAAGAATTGCCTTTCGGAATCTGCAACCATGGCAAGCCACATGCAAATCCCCTCACAGGAAGGAGAGAAGTCTTTTCCAACTTCCTTTTACCCTCTTTAAAAGCAATATTAAAAAAAAAAAAAAGTCCACTGAGGGAATTGAGAGTTCAAAATGTGTAGTGGCTTTTCATCGACTGTTGTGACAACCTCTCATGGATGAGCTGTTCCCAGGCAACAAGTCTTTCTTCTTCCTCTTGGGTTCTGTTGTTGGTTCAGGGCATGACAGCTCCCTGTTTTGGCTTCCCAACTCTATTTTAATTGAGGTTTCTGTTTGTTAATTTTTACAATGCCAATACAGAGTATTCAACCGCAGCAAATGCATTCACAGAACACCACAGTATTTGGAAAATCACTTCTCTTGCCTCAGTAGAAAGTTCTTCTCTGAAGTCTCATTCAATTTTCAAATAATTAATAATTGAATACTATTTAATGTGATTGGGCAAGTCTTCATTACAAGGTAACTTAACCCTAAATGTCTTGAGTGAATGAAATGTTTCAGCCCTATAGAAAGTCACTTCTAGATACAATTCTTTAGAACAAAGTGTTGTGAAGGTTGGATAAACTTTCAAGTCTCTGGATATGTTAGTGCTTAAATAATACCACAAAATATAATAAGTCTGAAAAAGAAATTATTTAAAAATCTAAAATTGCTATGAACATTTCCAAGTCTCACTGAGTTTTTTCTAGAAAAAAATATAATGCCTGGGTGAATGTGACTGTTTAATTTGTCTATATAAACAATGGAACATTTTCAATGTACTCAGTTCTAACTTATCAGTGTCCTCTAGGGCTCTGAGGTGAGAAGCAATGGTATCAGCCTGTGCTCAGGCAACATCATTTCAAACACTAATTTTTAAGTGTCTTTTTTCCTAAAATTATTTCCATTGTTAGCAGATCAGTGGTATGGTTGGGGGGAGCCACTGAATGTTGCCATGAGAAACATTGCATCCAAAATTTCTCCCCACCCCCATTCACCCCCCAATCAAAAGAATCTAGAGAAGATCTTGGATGTAAAGAAACACAATAAACTGGCAACAAAGGATGCCTTCAAAGAGGGGAACTGATTTGTTAAGGAACATGGATCTGACAGAGATGTTCTTTTCATTGGATACCACTTAGATCTTTTGAATTTTGCTCCAGGTGATGTAATACCTACTTTTAAAATCCTTACCTGTTTTTTATAAAGAAAAAAGCCCCAAATCAAGATTTTAATGTGACTTTTCCAATTTATAAAAATTTATATCTTATATATATATACTTATATACACGGAGTTGACTAAATTATATGTAGTGTACAACCCCCAGTTATAAAAGAAGAAATGATTAGTTAGAGTTGATTAAGTTGACTCTTTAATTTTGATACTCCTACTTTTGATCCCTGTCTCCATTACTTGCTAACACATGTATTAAGGTTGTACTATGTGTCTGTCATTGTTCTCAGTGCATTATCTGATTTAATCCTTAAGACAGTTTAAAAACAGACAATATTTATTCTGTTTTAAAGTTAAGTAAAATAAGGCTTTGTAAGGTTAGGTATTTTACTAACAACGGTCCCAGAGCACAACTTACAAAGCCTGTGTTCCTAACCATTTCTTTTGTGTTGTTTCTTGGAAGCCCATGGGGGCAATATGTGTTTTAGTTGGTCATCAGAAGATTTTCTTAAAAGTTGATTTTTTTTGGATACTGTTTGAGTGGGCATGCACTCGCTAGTTTTCCACTTTCCATACCTTACCCTCTTATGTGAGTCTGCTCGGTTCACCCAAGCCTTGTGCTACCTGACTTTCAGGCTGTTGTTACTCTCTCTTTCTAATTCACTCTAAAAATGTGGCAGATAATTAAATGATATCAAATAGTAAAAGTTTCCAGTCTGTACATGGTACCTGAGGATAATGTTTGTTTCCTTTCTTTCCTTGAAATAATGATACCAAGTTAGTATTTGGGTGAAATTGGGGACTATAATTCTACTCTCTCAAGTCCTTGAATTTGAGATGGACAATCCTTTTTGAGTTTTGAAGCAATTCAGTGATTCTATTACCCATTAATATGGTGACACACAGCTGGCTCGTTCTTAGTTTGGACTTGAATTTGAAGTTTTCATAGGTTTCACACTGTGATCCCTACACCTTGATCTTTTCAAAGGTAAATGGCTCTGCGTATATATGCCAATAAAGTTTATGCATATGAGGTGCTTATAGATACCTTTCTGATAGTATCATCAGCATGTACACCCACGTTTCAAACTTGAGGCATTGAGTCTTAGATGTTCATGGTGAGTTGGAACCAGTTTGGAGGATCAGGGAAAACAGTGTTTTTTGTTTTTTGTTTTTTTTAATTCTAAATGTTTCAATTGCTTTGATACTAGAACAGATAAGCAGAAGAAATACATAGATTTTTTGAACAGAAGGGTTAAAGCAGCTATATTAGCTTTTTAATAGTATTTCTCTGTAAGACATTAGCGCAGACTTAGAGACTTAAGAGACCATCCACATATTATCTCACAGTTCTGTAGGTCAGAAGTCATGGGCTAACTGGGTCTTACTCAGGGTTTCATTAGGCTGCAGTCACGGTGCTGATCGGAGCTATATTTTCATCCGAGGCTCAAAGCCCCCTTCCATCTTCTTTGGTTATTGGCAGAATTCATTCTCTTGTTGTTATCAGTGAGTTGTGTGTACTGGGGATGATAGATGGTGAGTTACCTTCTAAACTATATATGATCAAGGTTGTTAGAATAGTTTCAAATGAATACCGATGTCAGTGAGTCCATCCACAAGTTGGCAGGTGAGGGCAGATACGTGCTGTGGATTGTTCTCAACTCCTAGAGGCAGCCTGCCCTTCTGTGTTCTGTGAGCCTCTCCAAACATGGCAGTTTGCTCTTTTAGGCCAACATGAGTGCCATCCTCTACAGTTAAGAAACTCTGACTTCTCCCTTCTTTGACCTCTAGATCTTCTTTTAAAAAAGGGCTCGTCTGATCAGGTATGGTACTCAAGGGGAGGTGATTTACAGGGCTTGCCCACGGGGCAGGAATTTGGGAGTCTTAGAATTCTGCCTGCTACTGAAGGAGAATTAAGGAGAAACTTGCCATAGGGACCCCAACAATATTTTTACTCCTGTTCTCAAGCTACATTTTCCCAGCAGTAAAATGGAACACGGTGCTTGAGTTTGATCGCAACATGAGACTCATTCACACTATTGTGAAAATCACTCTCATGTATACTGTTTTTTTTATTAACACAATACGTCAATTTTTTAAGGAGGCCATTTTATAAAATAAAAACTTTTGCCATATCCAGGATGTCCAATGAATACAGCTATTTTTCTTTTCATTTTAAATCAGTATTTAAGTTTGAGTAGACTTGCCATACAGAATTTCCTTGCATGACAATATACATTCCACATAGATTTAAAGTTAAATATTTCATCTAAGTTAGTTATATTTTGCATGACACTTGGAATAACCACTATTGATTCTTGATTACATTAATATCAATATTTATGCTGCTATATACAATGTTTATGGCACTGTAATTGATAGGCTATTAGTGTTACCTGAAATTATATTGCTATAAATGTAATTTGCAGTTACAGTAATACTATCTCTAAGTTTCATCTTAAAGCTTGAATCCATAAAGCAATAATTTTTTTTTTTACACCAAGACTGGTGACTAATGTAATTTTAAAAAAATAATTTGTTGAATTGACAAAGATGGTAACTATATATTTTTTCCCTCTTCAGACCTGATTAGTTCAATTTCGTTGTTGTTGGTACCTATTTTTTCCATTCTTTTCAAGATTTCCCTGGCCTTAGTTGATTTAAAAAAAAAAAAAAAAAGTAAACCTGATGGATTTCTTAATAAATCCATGACATGAATTTTCTAAATTTTTACCTGGTATATATTTAATAATGTTTCAGGATTTCCCCTTGTCTCATTTGTAATGTAATTAGATAGTCACTTTTTATTTGGTATTTAAAATCTTTTTTCTCTTTTTGGCTTGACTTATTTTTAGAGTAGTGAATGCTATTTCCAGAGAATAATTTATCTACAAGAAAAGAAGGATAAATAATTTTTTTTAAGTTCCTCCCTCAGTTTATAGGAGCCATCCTATGCTATATCAAATTCATAGTATGATTTTGATAAAACAGACATTTGAACAGACATTTGACATTCATTTCTCTAAAATAAAAACAAAAAAGACAGTTTTTCCTTTCTTAAACTAATATATCGCAATAGCATAAGTTTTAATTTTATTTGAATTTTGAGGAGACTTTTTTTTTACATACCAAAATAATGAGATCATAAAATAATATGCTTAAAATTTTATATATATAAATCTGTGCTGCCTATCAGTATTTTCACTAGATTACTTGTTTATTAGGTGACCACTTTGAGCAATGATTTTGCTAATTCAGGGAATAGGTTTCTGATCTCAAAATCAATGTATGTGCATAAAATTATATATATATAAACATAAGTAAATATAAAGTTTAAATTTTAAAAAGTTTTTATTCATTTCAGTGTTGTTTTAATTTGGTGTGATAATATATATCATCATCATGGAATTAGATTTAAGATAACTTTTTACTTTTTAAACAGTTTCAGGTCAGTAACAAAACAGTGGAGAGGTTAGGAAAGAACTAATAAAATTAATTAGTGTAACTAATAAAACTAATTAGTGTAAAAATCACATTTTGCTTTGGATTTATTTTAAGATTCTATTTTGTTGAAGTTTTGGGGAAAAGAACGGGGGGAGAGTTGAATGAAGGTAGCTAAGAATCAAGTCTAATCTCAGCATAAAAGCTATTAGCTGTCAGCATGAATGAAATGCACATGCTAGGGAAAATATTAATATTGATTGCCAACTCAAAGAGTTTTCAGGAATTATGGCAAAATGCAAGAAAGATTTTAGTTAAAGATAAATTAAATGAATGTTTATTTTGAGTAATGACCCTCCCCAAAAAACTTGCTAGCAAGATTGTGGGGTGCAATAAATAAGTTAAAGAAAATGAATCTTTCCAAGAAATAGCAAAGAAATAAGTGAGGTTAAGTACCTGGAACTGTCCGTTACCCTAAATTTATGTAGTGAGAGTTTATTAATTTCAAACAAGGGTATTCATACTCTTTAATAAGATATCACATGGCATTCCGTTCCATTTACAGTATGTTCCTAAAGGTGAAAACAGCAGGAAGATGAAATTACTTCATTTATCGGAATTACAGCTTCTTTTGTATAAAACTTTAATCATTTTATATATGACAACCTTATGCTTAATGTTTTTAGAATACTCTTCATAAAACATTATTTAGCAAAAGCATACTCTCCCACTGAGCACATCACTGCTTTCAATGGCTGTGCTAATCTAGTTTGAATGTATGTGGCATTTAATCTTAATTATGATGCTGAAGTCTATAAAACGTTATTCATTTCACATGCTCCCTCCACTTTATTGTAACTCCTAATTTGCTTAACAAAACGTAGCTTTTAATTAGAACTGTGGAACTGTTAGGGCAAGGTAGTGTTTTGAGTGTGTGTGTGTGTGTGTGTGTGTGTGTGTGTGTGTTGTGTTTGCTTCTATTGGTTTGGAAATACATGTGGGGAGGGGTAGTGTTGGAATAAGAGAAGTCAAGTGTTTTAAATTCAAATAATAAAATCTCCTAGTAGTTTTCATTTTCCTTCTTAGTTGTTTCCCGGTTTCTTATAGTTGAGAAGGGAAAATGGAAAGGTATGACTGGTTATCATTTTAATAATGCACAATAGTTGGACTGTAGTTAACATCTATATCTCTAAATACTAGCTGAAGAGCATGCACGA
Source organism: Lipotes vexillifer (assembly GCF_000442215.2). Taxonomy (NCBI): domain Eukaryota; kingdom Metazoa; phylum Chordata; class Mammalia; order Artiodactyla; family Lipotidae; genus Lipotes; species Lipotes vexillifer. Next base: position 1,413,994 of record NW_006780679.1, on the reverse strand, counting down.
GCACACACACAAAAACACATGCAAAGAAAATTAGGTAATCAGGTCATTGCCTACATAATACAGAATAGTCAACTGAAATCTTTAATTCAATTAGTGACAGTTGTATTTTTATTCCACTTTTAAGATACGATAGATTACATAACACAAAACATTATTTTTAAGAAAATCTGGAAGAGATTTATATTTAAAGTTTAAATGCTTGGTATTTTCCAATGTCTTCCTGATTTGTTATTTGTGGATTTTATAATAATACTGCTTGTGTAATATTTTTAATGTACTTTTTAAGATTATTTTTTTAATTTATATTTTAAAATTTAAAATAACTTGTAAATAAAACTTTATATTCCTGCTTTAGAAGAAAATCATTATTTTGAAATATAAATAAATAGAAAACTACTAAAACCTTTTTCATGTATCACTTACAGACATACAATCACTAGAGGACCCATTCTACACCTTTTTAAACAGTGTACACACCAACTTAGAATTCTAGGTATGAAGTCAAGTATCTCTAAATTATGCTTTGATTAAGCTGTTCCCAAAGACAAGAGCTCTTAAACGTTTTGTATACATTTACTGTAAATTTTGAGAAAGGTCATTTAAAAGCTAAAAGCAAAAAAATTTCCATAAAATCATAAAGATCTCTATTGGTAATTGGGTACACTAAAATTTTGTGCACTAAGAATGAAGTTATGGTTATGATTATATGGTTGTGGAATAAAATTTGAAACTGATTAATTGTACTAGGCAGCTGTTATTTTCCAAATAGATGCTCATATATTTCCTCACCAAAAAAAGAAAAATCTAGATCGACTTATGGGCACATAGAGACTTATAATATATTTTAACTATTCTGATGTTACTCTTTTATAATTTATTTGCCAGACATACTTGAATTAATTAACAAAAGCAATTAGTTTTGTTCTTAAAAGGAATAGAAATTAACATCTGTATTTCTCTGATTTGGGGGGGGGACCGACTCCTGAAGTGGTCTTCAACTTCTTACAGAGTACTGCTTTATTTATTTATTAGATCTCTTTTTTTTTAATAAAGTATAATTCTTTAGTATCCCTTATTCCATTTCTAATACCTGTAACGTTAATAGCGGCTACAATTTATGGAACTACTCCATAAGGAACCTTCCATGATTATTCCCACTTTACAGGTGAAGAAACTAGACGCTTAGGAGAGATTAGTGATTTGTTCAAGATCACCTGAGATTTCAGCCCAGGGCACCCTCAGAGCCTGTGCTCTCTACTGCTCTGCTCTTCTGCCTTCATTCTGTTGTGGTGCAGTTTTGTGCCTCACCAGCATTCTCTCAGCGCCTTGAAACCCCATTTCCAGTAGTGATACTCTTTGATCTAACTCTCCATTCTCATGCCTAATCTCCTTGGATCCCTGCATCCATTGATTCATAGGTTAAGTCTTCCATCTGTATTAAAAAAAAAAAAAAAAAATAACTGAGTTAAAATAAGTGACAAAGAATGGTTATGAATATTGTTGCTGTTTGGTAAAAATCCCAGCACTGGGAAAATAATTCATCTGAGAGGAGAGAGTAAATGTTTTACCCCATTATGAGGATAGTATATATATTCACACTTTAAGATTTTGTTTTCCAGTCAACAGCAGACAGACTTGTCTCCTCTGCTACTTTCTGCTGAACTAAATCAAATAAGACATGAGTGGCAGTACCCTTTATACTTAAGCACACAGTCTCTTTAGCTAGGCTGTCTGTGTTAGAACATTATCTCTGCTGCTTAGCTGAGTAATTTTGGGAAGTTTAAACAACCTCAGTTGCCTCAGTTTCTGCATCTGTAAAATGTGTACAATAGTTCTTATACGATTGCTTACAAATTAAATATTTTAATATATGCAAACCACTAAAAACAGTAACTGGAACATTGTACTTTCTATATAAGTGCTTGCTTCATTTTTTAATTTAAAATGTGTACCTTAGAATTTATGGAAAACATGATTATTTCAATACACAATGTTTCATTTAGGACCTCCTAAGAATAATCCACATGTAATATATGTTCTCTGCCTGAAGGCTTTGAACTCAAAGTCCAAACGTTGCAAGAAAGATGAACTTTTTTCTCTGTTTTAAATGTCTTAAGGATATCTATCAAATTGTCAGATACAACTCCTGCTTTTAAGAAACATAAATAAAAAGAAATGGCTAATGATGTTGAGGGGCATTCTCCAAACTGGCTTTTCTATATATCTAAATCCCTTGGATAATTACAAAACTTCCATTTAGGTTTTTTTCTTCATAAGTCACATAAACCTAGCATAACATAAAATTGTAAAATCCTGGAAAGAAAGCACAAAAGGGAATAATTTTCCTTATTTTTATTTCCATCTACCATGTTCCATATGCTAATCACCTCAAACACTGTCTTCCAGAAAAAGGAGGGGGGATTCTTTTAAACTCTGTTTCTAATCTTCTCATCATGAGTGTTTCACACAGTCCTCATCCAATAAACTTTTCTGTCTCCTTAAGAACTATTTCGTTTTGTTTCTGATTCTTTCACTGTGTCCAGTCCAAGGATCTAAGGGGAGAGGGGAGCTGACTACCTAATCTTGAGATGTTCACTTAGTGCTGAGTACTTTAATCCAATTTTCTTTTATTGAACTTTTACACCCTGGGGAATTCCCAAAGATTGTGAAGTTCTTTGGTGCTTTCGTGAAATGTAAGCCAGCCTATCCCTTCTCTCCCTCTCTTTGAAATGAAAGCTCTAGCTTTTTAGTCTGAATTTAGTTCTATTCACTATCTTGCCATCACACTACGCTGCTTCTGTAGTTCGCCCCCCACACAGTTCTGAGTTCTAAAGCCACGCTGCCCACTTTTCTTTGCTGCTTTTCATGCGTCCTCTTTCGTCTCCCGGCTTTGCCATTCTGTTGGGGTACCACCCAGCATGCCATGTTCTGTCTGATGTTTTCTCAGTTGACCTCCAGGTGTGTGAGCACCTTGCAGCATCTCTCTTCTTCCTCTCTGTTTTGTTGCCACAGATGACTTGGTAGAGAAACTTGGAATTGTTTGAAATAGAATGCTTTGCTGTTTTGCAGCCTTTTAGAGGAAGTCAGGAAAATTATGTTTTAAAAGTCACAGACTATTGTGTTATCTCATGTCATCCTCAGTAATCCCTATATCCCTTACCTTACATTCTAATGAGGGAGACAGATAATAAACAAACAAATGCATCTATCTATATTTATATCTCTCTATATCATGTCAAGGTAAGTGCTTCAAAGAATGGTCAAGTGGGACATGTGTTTGACATTTGAAATAGAGTACTAGGGAACTGCTGACCAGTTAGTTTTATGCATGCTATGTGAGAATTAAGTATGTACAATAATTTGGAGTATAATACATAAATATATGGAGGCATAACAACAGAGAATGACTATGTACAAAAAAGCCTTCTGAGATCTTGAAGGGTGGTGGGGTAGTAGTTCAGAACATGGGCTTCAGCATCAGACAAACCTGTTTTGCCTCTTTGTAGCTCTGTGTGCCTGGGCACAGTTACATACATCTATGTCTATGAGCCTTACTCTTCTCACCAAGAAAACGGGGCAACAGAGCCCCTCCAGGGGTGCTGAAGTGTTATGTGCATTGTCCTTGACACATACGTAGTAAGTTTTGTAGGCGCTAGCAGTTAGTGGCAGGGGTAGCAGTTGTAATGGAAATTATTGTTGTTAGCAATACAGCTTCGGAGAATCACTGAGCATTTATATACTTTAGATCTTCTCTTGCTTTTTTTTTTGCTTTTTTTTTTTTTTCCCAACTCCTCACGGATGTAGAAAGTGTAAATAATACATGTGAGGCACTTTGAATGTATGAAGACAAATTTTTTCTATTGTTATCTGAGGTGTCAGAAATAAAACCTAATTCTGAAGGTTTTCTGAGAGCAGAATTTCCATTTTACTATTCCGTGGGAGTTCTTGCTTAGAGATGTTTTGCAAAGCCAGCCCTAACATAGTTAACTTGCATATGAATAGCTGCCAGAGACCCCCTGAGGAGAGGAGGCACATCTCTCAGCACAGGGCTCTCCAGGCGGTACTGCTGGTGGCTGCTAGGGCAGTGCTCAGGCCCTGGCACCGCTGCTGCTACCCAGGTGTGACTGTCACCAGCTGACACCCGGAGTAGAGATGATATGAACACACACCAGTCAGCTCCCTCTTGTCTCAACAAAGCAATAATGAGCAGCTCTCTGCTGTGTTCAGCTAGTTCACAGACATAGGTACCTTTCCCCGCGCAGATACGTTTGCTACAAGCTCCCTGTTGAATTTTGTGCAGGTTTAAGATGTTTTCTTACTTTTTTTTATTATTGTGGTAAGAACACTTAACATGGTATCCACTTCACAAAGTTTTCAATGCACAATACAATATTGTTATCTGTAGGCACTGTGTGGTCCAGCAGACCTCAGGAACTTAAATCAACTTGAATAACTGAAATTTTATACCTGTTCCCCCTCCCCTCAGCCCCTGGAACTACCATTCTACTCTCTGCTTCTCTATGTTGGGCTATCTTAGATTCCTCTTGTAAGTGGAATCATGCAGTGTTTTGTCCTTCTGTGGCTGGCTTGTTTCAAGGTTCATCCATGTTCTCGCATGTGGCAGAATTTGCTTTTTTTTTTTTTTAACGATGTTAGAAAACTACTTATGTTTAATCATGTCTACCTGTGCTTGTTCAGTTCCCCCTAAAACTCCTTGAAGGAAGTATTAGTTTATTGTTTAATATCACCTCCAGCATGCCTAGCCTAGTGTATCTTACACACTAGTAATTTGTAACTGTTCATGGTTAACTAACTTACGACAACTAAGTGACTGATGGGAACACAGTTTGTGACACTAACTGCTCTCTTGATTAGAGTGAGGAAATATTATCTTAATTAGATTTTTAACCAAAATAGGCTCTATTGATCAATACGTCCCTACACTCCAATTAAAATAAGTAGGAAAGTTAAGTATGCAAAACTAAGTTGAAATATGTTGAAGCAAGTAAACAGTTGTTAACCAAGTCTCTTTGTCTCTCTTT
>NW_006780679.1:1406200-1408904 GCF_000442215.2 Lipotes vexillifer | reverse complement strand
TCTCTTTGTCTTTCTTTCCCTTTTTCTCTCCTCTCTTTCCTTCCCCATTGCAGAAATCTTTTGCTTTCATAGTAGATCAGTTTTAAATATATTTGAGAAAAATAGTCTTTGGCAATGTCTTACTCTGTTAAGAAAAGCTACTAGAGCTCCTCTTATTTCAACTGAAAGTGAAAGGTAATACCCACAGACCTGTTTCAAATACTTTGGGATTTATTTGAGAGTTATTATTGGTGAAGCGTTAACTAGGAGATACTCCAGAACTCACACTTCAGTGTTACTAGGTTCAGGAGTATTGAAGTTGCTTAGTAGCATCTACGTAGTGTGCTTGCGTAGTGTGACACATCATGTTACTTTACAGGGTCTTTGGTTTTAAGATTGATTTAGAGATGTGGGCATCACACTGGACAAAGATAGACAGGTTATACAGGCGATACGCTTGTTAACTTTGGAAGTACGTTAGCAAGCCCAAGGAAGGGCTTGGGGACTAACTAGAAAGAAAATGTTTCACAGATCTGCCAAGTTGAAAAGCATTTTCTGATGATTGCATGTCATGGGAAGAAAAATATATGATGGGGGATAATAATTCTTGAATTTGTTGCTAACATTTCAAGGAATATTTCATACATTTTCATCATAATAAAACATATGTCCGAGTATTTTTATCCATCTAAAAATGTTGGAAAGGGGCATATGATGCAAAAGGATGGGGGTCTTAATCAGTGGTCTTTGGGATTCAAGTCACAGAAACCAACTGGCACTTACTCATGCAAGGATGGGGGGATTTATTAAGAAATATAAAGCTAGCTTATGGAATTGGAGGGGAAGAAAGACACCCCCACTTTAAGAAAGGTAGAGATGAAAACTTAGAATGCACTTGGCCTCCAGCACCATGGCTCTCAAACTCCTTTAAGATGCATGATCTTGCATCTTCGCTTGATCCTTTCTCTGCTTTTAGCATTGCACTTGCGTGGCAAAAGTCCACCCCACATTTGCAGACAGCATGCCTATTCTTCAAGGGGGCATTAGAGATATTGACCTGCTTATCCTAGTCCAATTCCAACTCTGAAAGAGCAAATATGAATGGCCCAGCCTGGGCCAGGTTTCCATTTCTAGTCCAGTAGAGTCTTGCCAGCGAGCAGGATAATGTAGTAAAAATAGGGTTGCTGGGGCCTACCTTGTGTGTAGAACTGCAAATCTCACAGAGGAAGGCCTTGTCTGGGAGAAGACTCCAAAGATGTCTACTACAAAAGAGGCTAACCTCCTACCTGAGACAACGCTGGGAAGGTGAATATGAGTGATATCTTTAGTTTTTGAAATAGTCATAGAATTAATTTAGACAGAGAGGGAAGGCTACTGGATATTGTTGTGTTAAAAAATTTAAATTGGCCTCTGTTTAAAATTTGATTTAAAGACTGTGTCATTACAAAATGATTTCCTTTGAGATGACTTATAAATTCCTAATAAGGTTGTTCTCTCCTTCAACTGTAAAAATGACAAGAAACCTCTGGTATGGACACTTCTTAGAAATATTAATTAGTGTTATCACTATAACATGTGTTGTAAGGTTAATGATCCCTAGCTGGGGTTGACTATCCCTGAATATAGCACTGAGCTATCTTTTTCTCTTCACCTATACCTGGAAAATTATTTAAGATTTTAAACCAAAATGTCCAATGTCTCTTAAAACGATTATTTAGCTCAGATAAATATACATTATATAATGATGAAAATGGCCATTTGTCAGTGCAAGTATTATTCTTTTCCTAAAGGAGAAACATAAGGAAACACTTTGACTTAGGGTGATTTGGAAGATAAAAAATTTCAGACTTTTAAAGTTGGTATTGTATAGCTCTTTGGTAATGATTTTCCTGGTTAACTTATACTATATTATTGATGATATCTGATTGAATTCTCTCTCCTGTACATTATTTGCTTGTGTTTGCTCATATTTTCTTCAAAAGATTTAAATTGAAATATACATGTATTCTTGATTTCTGAAGTGAATTTTTTAATATGCTATTTAGAAGTCCCAGAGAAATTTTCTTCTCATGAATCAGAATTCAACTTGTAAAAAAGAAAAATCAATGATTAAAGATACCATATGTTTTTGGTCCCAGACATATTGTACTCATATTAATTTTCAAATTGTTATAAATACCTCAGTGTACCTTTTGCAATAATGAACGACTGGAAATTATGATGATGAATTAGCAATTGTTGCCAATGACTTTGAGGCTTTTAAGTAAAAAAAAAATTAATAATTACCAATATCTGGTTATTACACTTTTGTTTTAAATCTAGTTATATGCTGCCACAAAAATTGACATCCTTAATTGTATAATTTCCATTAATGGAGGTAGTAAGTGGTGTTTAGAGGGGGGAAGAGTTCATTTATTCATTTACAAGTTATCACATACTTTGGGAAAGTATATTTTCAACAGTTAAACTAATTTTTCTTGAAGATATTCTGGTTGATGTTGAGTTAAATAATTAGGTTTTACGTTAGTCAAATATTTCCCAAACTCTTAAATTGTCATAATAAACAAACAAACAAAACTCTTGTTCATACTTATCTAATGGTTATCTTAATTAGAGGGGAAGGAAATCTTAATGTCATGATCAGGCTGGGGGTTACATGTTAAATAATTCATTTTTTTTGCAAATATAAGGTCTAAGTGTCCACAAGATCTGTATCAGATTGACT
>NW_006780679.1:1378003-1406190 GCF_000442215.2 Lipotes vexillifer | reverse complement strand
CTTTCCCTGACAGTAGAGAGCTGAGCAATGACATTGATTCGCAGATAAAACATAGTTTCTGAAATCTTGAAGGATATATATTTTTTTAGTTTTATATTTTATTTGGAAATTTCGTAAAGATAGTTTATTTCAACTTTCATTGAGTGCCTCATTTAGGCACTCAAAATTTAACTAGTGTTCACCTCAGAGAATATTCTCTTAAATTTAAAATATCCAGCAATACTTTGTATAGAGTCGTGACTCAAAAAGGAAGAAAAAATCAGTTACTAATACTACAAATGAAAAAATAATGAAAATAACAGTTACTGATACTACACGACATTGTGAACAGATTGGTTGCATCACTATCATCATTTAGGGAAATTACTGTAACTGACTTTCCTTATTCTCAGCAAGAACTTGTTCTCCTAGATGTATGGACTCTAAGGAAAATAGTACTTTTTATAAAATTTAACACTGCTTCAAAGATGAAAATATATAAGTATTTATTGATGTTTATGAAGCAATTATTTTGTAATTGACACTCAAAGTTTTGGGAATAAAAGTAGAAGACTAGTAATAGATGTTCATCTGGAAAATCAGTCTCCTTTGCAGTGCTTTATTTTGCCAAATGACTTCCAAAATTGTTATGCCAAAGAAAATTACCACATTTTGTGAAATTCATCAGTAATCAACCTATTAAGCAGTACTTTTTTTTTTTTTTTTTTTTCCGGTACGCGGGCCTCTCACTGCTGTGGCCTCTCCCGTTGCGGAGCACAGGCTCCGGACGCGCAGGCTCAGTGGCCATGGCTCACGGGCCCAGCCGCTCCGCGGCATGTGGGATCCTTCCAGACCGGGGCACGAACCCGTGTCCCCTGCATCGGCAGGCGGACTGTCAACCACTGCGCCACCAGGGAAGCCCTAAACAGTACTTTTAATGTGCTTTTTAATTGAGTATAACATTAATGCAAAGCCAGTTTAGATATAGTGAAATATGTTGTGATTTCAAACTACCTAGGCAAAAAGCTATAAGAATGCAGGATGCATTATTGCTCTCCTCAAAAGGAGCCAGATTCCACTGACTTCGTGTTTTTGCCAAATATTTTGGATACTAGGTTAAAAAAAAAAATCTCAACCTTCTCATTTATAAATAACACAATATGAGGTAGATAAAATATTCAGGTGACTGATCACATTTTTTAGTTTGCTTCCAGAAATTTGGCATCTTGTAGACAGTGTCTCTAAGTAAATTTGGAGAGTGGAAAATGTTATTAGAACTGATATTTCTTATGCATTGTATTACTGGATTTAATCATCCTAAAGTTTATGAAACTAGAAGTACTGTAATATCCTCTATAGTGATATGAAAGGAGAACATGTACCCTCAAAGTTAGGACTAAGCTTAATTTTTCTCTTAATATAATAAATTATAGTATTTCCAAGTGTGTCTTGCTCATATTTGAACTGCTTGCTTATTAAAGAGAAGCTAGAAACACAAGTGCCTGAGTGCATAGCAGGCAGGATTTTGGCTTTGGCACCAGTGTGTAATATGCTCCTTTCTGTAGAAGCGGGAGAACTACTGATTGAACACAGAAGGTGAGATGGAATCACAAATATTTGTTTCTCTTTCCAAAGGGGCATGCCTTTAAATTACATTTAAAGCTCTTATGTTTGACTCTAATACTCTATGCAGAAAAATTACTTTAAAAATAGTCTATGTCCGGGCTTCCCTGGTGGCGCAGTGGCTGAGAGTCCGCCTGCCGATGCGCGGGACGTGGGTTTGTGCCCCGGTCCGGGAAGATCCCACATGCCGTGGAGCAGCTGGGCCCGTGAGCCATGGCCGCTGAGCCTGCGCGTCCGGAGCCTGTGCTCCGCAACGGGAGAGGCCACAACAGTGAGAGCCCCGTGTACCGCAAAAAAAAAAAAAAGTCTATGTCCTGTCCACCTCATTCATTCATTTGCTACACATCATTCTAAAAGTGTTATGCTGTGCCTCGGGCAGGGTTGAACAGCTCAGACTTGGTAGATGGCCCGAGTGTGAATCTCAGTATCACTTCCTGCTAGCTGTGAGATCTCTGTTCCTCAGTTTCCTCATCTGTAAAATTGAGGAAATAGTATTACCTATCTTACAGGGTTGTTAGAAGAATTAAATATGTAAACTCCTTCAAATCATGCCTGGTTAATAATAAGTGTGTTGTTAGTTTTGTTCCGTCTAACTTCAGATGCTTAGATGTTAACAAGGTCAATACATTAGGAAGCATGATAACCCCTAGTTATGAAAAATGCTGTCATGGAAATAACTAAGATTGTGAGATGTGTGTCAGAGCTGATAGCTCGGGGATGTGAACAAGCCATCCATAACATATACCAAGGAGGAACATTATAGAAGGAGGGACTGGAAGTAAAAGACCCAGGTGGGGTGGGAGCAAGTTTGAAGGACAAACAGTAGTGTTGAGGAAAAGTGGCGTGTGACGAGGATAGGTTAGAGAGAGGGGGAAAGAGCCAGATCGTTCATGGTTGTGCAGACCTTTGAAGGGATCTGGATTTTATTCTAAGACCTGTGGTATCAAAGGTTGGGTTCCTTGGACAACAGAGTCAGAGTTGGAGTTTTGCAGGCAGAAGGTTTATTACTGAGTGCTTTAGAAAATGACACTCAGATCAGAGTGCGGAAAACAAACAGGATTGGGAACGGGGAAGAACTGAACTGCAGTGCAGTCACCTCAGGTGCCTCCCTCAGCCTTTCCCACGGGCAGCTCTGGGGCAGGGATGGGGAGGGATACTGCTGATAGCTCTTCTGCTGCCTGCAGCTCGCAAGTTGAGCTCTTCGTCCTGAAGGGGGATCAGGGAGGAGTAGCCCAGTGCCCATTTCGGAGCCACTGAAGGATTTAAAGCAGAAAATTCAACTCCTGATTCATGCAAGGAATAATCTTTGAATACCTACTGTAAACCTGATCCCATTCTAAAGCCGAAAATCCAATGGGCAGGTAAGGCACAGAGCCAACCATCTAGTGAAGAATTCAGTCGGACAAACAAACAAGACAGTGCTGTGCAGTGACTGTTGTAAACTGGCAAAGGGGTTTCAGATGCTATGGCCGCAGAAGAGCAGCATTCCACACAAGACTGTGGAAGACCTCTGGGTAAACAAATGGCATTTGAACCAGAACCTAAAGGATGATGAGAATTTATTCTTATAAAGGGCAGGGGGTATGGTGCAGCACAAAATCTCGGAAGTGAGGTACATATGAATGTGGTTCCTTATGGCTGGAGCGAGGAGTGTGCTCCATGACTCACACAGGAAATCCCACCTGGCATCTCGGGAAAGAAGAGGAAGAGCAGAGAGTCTGGCAATTGCAAGGTGACCTGAGACATCCTCTGTCTTAGCCTCCTCGTTACGTAGATGAGGAAAGGGAAGCAGATTAGCTCAAGACATTGTTCAAGGCTTCACACTTAACAGCATATGAGGGATGAAAGTCCGGGTCTGACATGTAATCTGAGAATCTACAAGCTTTTACTAGAACCATCTTAACAGGATAAGACGTACAATTGCAGCCACAGCACATTATGACGACACACACGCGGCAAGGGTTTAATAAATAACTGATTAGGGGTATAGATTGAATGATGGATGTAGCCCGTGGTCTTTTTATCAGTGAATAGGGTAGAATAAGAGCAGGACATCAGTTGATTTACAATCTCCATGTAATAATGAGGATGACTAAGCTGTGTATTTGTTGGGTATAAGAGGATACTAATTATATAATTCCATGTTTTCTCTATAGTGTCTTTTCTCTGGTTGATACATTTTCAATTTTTTTTTTCCCTGAAGGCATCTGGTAAGATCTTTATAATTAGCTACATTAGTAAAATTATTTACCTGTGGTTGCTAACTGCCTCAGTAGAGCATCTAAATGGATTATCACAAAATATCTAAAATGTGTTTAAGTGACTGACTTTAAATAAGAACTGTTTTGTATGGAAATTAACTTTTGAGGAGTCCAAACAGCCTCCTCCAGAGTAGCTAAAATAGGTACAGCTAGAAGCCCATGAGACTTCTATAAGTGACACGAGCCATTGGCATTAAGGTGCCAAGAGCAAAGAAAAACAAGCAGGCTATAAAATATGGACCCCAAAATGAAAGTCTCAGGGGCAGATGTTCTGAATCGCAGGTATGGTTTCCTATCGTGCTACTCCTCACAGAAACAACTTGAGTGGCAGAGGAGAATTATTTACTGCAGGCTATAGCTAATGACATCCCAAGCAGGAGATGCAGCAGCAGTGGCAACACCAGCTCCTATTGATTAAGAGTTTGTTAGATTGATTAGCACCTATTCAGTGTCAGGTACTGCCGTAGTCATTGTTCACGATTTCCAGCCCTCACACAGGTTTTCGGGATGGGTTTTAACAATCCTGTTATAGATGAGGAAATGGAGGATCAGAAAGGTTACAAAACCTTCTCAAGGTGAGACAGTATATAAAATGCATAAAACCCCAGTCTGTTTTATTCAAAAATCTGTAATCCAGACTTCCACAAATGCATGTATTATATATACACACATCTCTATGTATAGGTAATATAATTTTTAAAGTTTGATCATTTTATAATTATATATTTGGGATTTGAAAAATCATTATTTAACAATAATTATATATAATTCCCCACATTTCACACTTAGGAAAAAATATAAGCTATGAAACTTGACTTAGGCTGGTAAACAATACTAGCTTTTCCGAATGTCTCTCGTTCCAATGACACCTAGGTTATGCAACCTCTGTTTTCAGGTAAAAAATGACAATATTAGTTAATGGGACAGTAGGATATATATTTAAATGAGTTACTTGTGTACAGAAATATCATCAACTACAAAGGATTTGGGGATTAAAAAAATTTGGGAAGTGATCAGTGAAATTTTACTTCAAAGATGTTTTCTAAATAAAGGGGAGTTAAAACTTCTTGAAAAGAAAAGAAAAGCAACCTGCCTTTCAATATTTTCCAGTCAAAAGTATTCTTAGTAAACAAGGGAGACCATACATGAATCAGCTCAGTCTCAGTTGGAATTTCCTTTTAACAATAACCTGTATTTAATAAGCTGGTACCCAGAGTGCGTGCCATGCTGCTTCAAAGTGATAGCAAGACCATGAGGAAGATCAAAGAAAAATGGTCATGGGATCTGAACTGCCAGACGAAGAGAATTGTATCTGCATGCACACAGCTCCTTTTTGTTATGTCTATATAAGAGAAGGATTCACTTTATTTCCTATAAGCGCTTAAAGATTTTAATCCAAACTTCCTTTCAGTGGTAGAGATCAAAAGCTGTAGATATTGTGGAGTTACGGAAGAGAGAGACAACACATGTACTAGAAGAGAGGTAGAGTCCTAGGGCTTGTTCCAGGAAGGGTTTAGCGCTAATGGAACTTAAAATGTGATCAGAATAAATCTAAAGCAACGACTGTAATAGCTAGGTGGGAGATGCCAGTGAATCCAATCATTCTAGTGCTGTTTGATAATGATAATCACCTCCGCATCCTCTAAAACTCCTAATGAACAGATGCTTCAAAGATGTTCATAGAAGCCTGTTCCTCCTGAACAAAACTCTGAGTGACAGACATTGTAATTAATGCCATCCTTACCAGTGTCCCATCAAGGTGGGTTCAACCTTATGCACACCTAGAGTAGAAAATTGCCCACCTCATGTTAGTGGTTGTTTGTGTTGCTTCACCATCGCTCTTGCTGCCGTTGCTATTGTTCTTCCTATTTTTGTTGCTGGTATGAAGTTGGGAAGGTCACCTGGCTGCACACTTGTTAATTAGTATCCACCATATGCCTACGGTTTAAAATTTTATAATTAAGTTGGGCCACATTCCATTCGTTTAACAAAATCACTTTTAAAAGAAAATACATTTAAGAGTATGGATGACTGAAGCTTGAGGCCATTTTGAGTCATGCACATTCTGGTAAATATTAATTTATCAGATTATTTTCTAACATAGTCATTTGTTAAAAACAGGTCACTGAGAAGTGGAAATCTTGGTTTGTGAGGAATGTATCACTGAGAATAAGAGATAAATGTGAAGCTCTGGGCAGTGCCTTATGAGACAGAAATTGTGTGTGGGATGTGGGCAGAAAGGGCTCCATGCTCCCAGCAAAATAGTAAAGGGCAAAGATGGAAAATAGAAAGTTCAAGTGGTAGGTTTAACATTCTATCTGATCTAAAATTCTGTTACTGAAAGAAAATGATTCATCACACCGGCCTTTAACTTTTCTTTCAATTCTTAGTTTTTAGATGAGGTGTTTCTTTAAGACATAGTTAAAATATTTGCCAATTATTTATCATCATTTCTGTAGGTCATTGCCTTTATAGTATCATTTCAGGAACTGCATGAAAATTCTCTTAATAATTTCCTCAAGAGCTCTTCCATCATCTCCCTGATGTCTCAAAATATTTAACCCAGCTTTTTATTTCACAACTAGAAATAATTCTTAAAACGAGGGTACCCTAATTGAGGAAGCATGCTAATTGTGCTCATTAAAATGCATTCGTACTAAAGTGTACATGACTGCTAACTCTTCCATTAAAAGAACAAACAGGGACAACAGCTGGCCTTGCCAGAAGAGATGAGGGGATACAGAGAAAGAGCACTAAGGACCCAGAAGATAAATGCTACTTACTTCACAGTTGTGCCTAAGGCAAACTCTTCTTTAAGTAGATCGCCCTGCTCTTGAGCCATAACAATGGTTATGAAATTTGGAGCGATTCTCTGACAGTGCAATTTGGCTCAGACGTCTGAAAAATAGTCCTTATGTGAAGGGAGAGTCATTTGAGTTCTGATATTAATACTGCCTCTCTCTCGTCATGAGACAAACGCAATTTAGTATAATGAATAATCTCCTCTTACAAATGTATTCTTCCTTGAGTTTTCTGCCAATTTGTTGCTTCTTGCCTACTTCGAGAATAATTGGAGGTATCGAATATGAGAAGGGGACCTCAGCTTGCATTTTCTTATTTAGGTGATAGCCCTCCAGTATACTAAACCTGCTTGTGTGAATAGTGAGTGACACTGAGTGTCCCCAATGGGTGTCTGTCATGAACACAGCTTTAACATTTTTTTTTTATCTTCCTGAAAACTGACAAAAAGTAAGAAAAGAAGTGAAAGCTTCTGAAAGCCTGTCTATTAAGTTCTTTAACTAATGGTTGCTCTCGGCTCTTTCTGGGGTTTTCACAGTGAATCCTTTTTAAGGCATACTATCCCCATGGCATCAGTGATGTGTAACTATATTTCTTTCAGAGAATGCACCCTGGCTAGTAGTGTTAAGAACTTGGAATTTTCAGCCACGTAGTTCTGTGTTCAGTATTTGGCTCTGTACTTATTAATTGAGTAACATAGAGGAAGTTATTTTACCTGTCTGAGTCTCAGCATCCTCATCTTTGAAAGCAAAAGTAACAAGTCCTATACAGGGATAATTAGAAAACATTACAGTTAAAATGCAGTGGTTAGTGGAACCCACTTGTGCAGGAGGAGTCTTAGCCAGGTGATGGCAAGCTGATATGTCTCAAATGACATATGACTCTAGTAACTGATCTAACCAGCTTTCATGCTGGCTCAGAAACCTGCTTTCCTTCACATATTGGTTACCCGTGGGTTGACTCACATTATTGGTCTAAATCTGTGTTACTTTAGAGCCATAACTATATAGATATGTCAACATGCCAGTGTATTATTAACAATAGGAAAAAACAACCATCAGACACACCAGTCTTACCAGCACATTCTCTCTTAAAAGAAAACCACATGTGAAAAAAAATGGTAATCATAAGTTTGCCTGTTAAATAGCATCCCTTTTTCCGATTCTATATTTATATGTTTCAAGTGTATTGACTTTAGACCCTGATAGCTTGAAGAATCAATCTCTGTAATAGGGATTTATGTCAAGTGGGTAGTAATTCAAGGGGGCTTGTCACAGGCCACCGCTTCCCTCAAATGGTACCTGGACAGAGCCTGCCAGTGTTTGCTTGTGTCACTATGGTTGCTGTTGGCTTGTGTGTTTATTTAAGCTCAATGGCTGAACCAGCCTAGTCTTTCCTCTGCCCGATCATAACCTTTCTCAGAACTGGGCATGATATCTGATTTGACTTCTGCTTACTTACTTGTGATAACATCCCTGTTCAGCATCCTTGAAATTTTTTTCTCATTTCCCTTGTGTCAGAGTTATGAATATTCCTGAATATTTCATGTGTGCATTTGTAAGAAAGATCTATCTCTCACATCCATTGTGTGTGGATTTTACTAGCTTAATTCCCAAAATATATCTACTGTTATTAGTGAGTCCTCACCATTGTCTCCAAACACCAATTTTTTAAATGCAGCTAAAATGCTTAGGACAGTACCTGGTACATAGTAGTATTCCATGATAATAGTTATCAGAAGAATTGTTATTTTCCTGTGGGGAATGATGAAACAGTATTTTAACCTACACGGAAATCACCTCATACTGCTGGGTTCATATGCTGGGGGTTAAATTAGGCTCAGTTTAACATAACCTGGTTATGGGACTAGTAATTCTGTTTATGTAAAACTCACTACTTTCCAGACCTTCCAGCAATACCAAACACCCCATCCCTTTAAGATGTTCCTTCTAAACCAAGACATAGACTCAAAGCCTCTTTCTGAAGGGTGGCACAGTAACCTTCGACTATGTTTGTTTAGTAAAATCAGCTTGTGATTCAGCACAGCTAACTGTGCTGTGATGAAGGTGATTATAAGCAAACCTGGACTAGAAAATGCCTACTTATATTACTTCTTGAAAGTTGCTTAATCTCTCTGTGCCTCAATTTGTAAAATGGGAAAAATGATAGTACCAATGTGATATTGTGATTTATAATAAGAAATATGTATTTGGTCTTTATCCCTGTTTCTGGCAGAGAGCTCATAAAACCCTTGGAATTTCCTAAGTGTTGAGAGTGACCAAGGTGTCTTTTGTTATGTTAATGATGACTTTTGGACCACCTAAGGGTGGGAGCTGGTTGCCAGGAGAACCAACCCAGTGATTAGAGGGTTGGAAATTTCAGTCCCATCCCCTGACCTCTGGGGAGGGGAGAGGAGCTGAAGACTGCTCTCAGTGAACAATGGCCAATAATTTAATCAATCGGGCCTATGTCATGAACCCTCCATAAAAAAAACCCAAAAGCAATGCCCCTGGAGAGGGCATGGAAATTCTGTACCCTTTCTCTATACATGGCCTTATGAATCTTATGGCCCTCCCTTTTACAGCCTTTTATAATAAACTGGTGATTTACTAAGTAAAATGTGTATCTGAGTTCTGGGAGCTGCTCTAGCAATTTAATCAAACCTGAGAAGGGGATCACGGCAAACTCTGATTTATATCCAGTTGGTTAAAAGTACAGGTGACAACTTGGACTTTCTACTGATGGTGTCTGAAACCCAAGGAGGGGATCGTTGAAACCTCTGACCTATAGCTGGTTATAGATCAGAAGTACAGGTGATAACCTAGGCTTACAACTGGCATCTGAAGTGGGAAGGGGGGCAATCTTGCAGGACAGAAAGTTTTACCTGTGGAATCAGGTGCTATCTCCTGGTGGGTAGGGTCAGAATTGAGATGAATCATAGGACACCCAGCTGGTGTCCAGAGAATTGCTTTTTGGTGTGAGGACCCCACCCCACCCCTGCTACAGTGGAATTGGGTCTAGGAACCCAACAGAACCTACCTTAGGGGATTTTATGGAAATTACAGTAAAATAGCGTAAAGTGTTTAACACATACAGTTCCTGGAACATAGTGAGTAGTTCAAAAATGTTAACTTCAATTTTATTCTTTTTTATTATAAAAATAGGAATAATCATTATTCGTAGTATTAGTAGTAGTAGTATACTGGGCATGATCCTGAGATGGCAGGGACTACTGTTGGGAACTAGATCACTGGAAAGGAGGTGCTAAGTCTAGTGCTACCCTGTCCCATGATCTAAGAATAAACGTCATGGATATTTGATGGTTTTAATAGAAAGGACAGTTAATTTTGAGAGTTTATCTATTGACAGTAAGAAGATAGAATTGTTGTGGTTTCCGATAAGGCAAGATTAAGCAGAGCTGGATAGCAACTCAGAAGTCGCATGTCAATGAGGGTTTTATAGTCCAGGATCTGATCCTTTCTTGTGAAAGTCTTGCGGACTCAAAAACAGACCCATGTTAACCAAAAGGCACACCCAAAAGAAGCAAATCTAAGAGTTCCAATATGTTACTATACTATGGGAGCAATAACCATGAACAAAAATACTTAACATCACCATGATCAGCATTGAATCATTATGATCAAACTAGTTGGATAGTTTATTCATAAAGGGAAGCTGATATGTTAACCCACCAGGGCAGATCACTGCCAGGAACCAAAAACACTAGATGTCTATTAGGCAAGTGCATTCTTGGCCATCATGCCTATGATTCAAAATGGATAGAATGTGTGTCTGAATCACCTTGGAGTTTTTTTTTCAAAACATGTTTACTAATCTGAGGATATCTGGATACAGACACCAGTTATAGGAGGAGGGAACCCCACACTCTGTGTGTACTGACATGGGCCACCCAATATGAGAAAACAAGCTGATGAGTCTTAGACAAGAATAAAGAGAATTAGACAAGACAAGAATCAAATGTCTTAAGAAAAATTCATCCTTTCATGGTCATATCACAGAAGAGAAAAATCTTGCTAAGGTGTCTGTAATATTCAAAGACAATGGATTACTAAAACCTAAGAGATTTACAGGAGATGTTTACAAGGAACTGTACCTGGCTAACTGGTAGCAGATCAAAGGATTCATACCTGGGAAAATTTACCAAACAAATGGAAAAAATTAATTGGAGGTAGAAGATGGGAGGAGCAGCAGTGATAGGATTATGACCCATATTCATTTTGTACAATTTTTATTCCCTTGATTTTCTTTCCCCCTTTATAATATAAACAGTGCTTTGGAAAACAGTGAACAAGAAACTCTAACTACGGGCAGCTGCTCATCTCATGAATGTTTCTGATTGTGCATTGTTACTCACCACCACTGTTTGTTCTGTTTACTACTAATTACAATATTCTGATTGGGAAAAAAATATTTTTCCAGAAACAACTCCCTTTTGGAGATTGTGAAGTGCATGCTGCTCTTTCCTATCTTTTCAAAGGATTGACTTCAAAAGTGGCAGTCTCCTTTGTAAAGCAAATGTGTGAGTTTTGCATTGGAGTAGACATGCCAATCTGATCAAGAGCAGTCAGCATTATAGTCCAAGGTCTAGGAACAGGATATGCCTCTTGCAGGCTTAGCTGGAAGATAGGTCCACAGGTTTCTCATCTTAGAATTTCACACCCCTGCCTCTTGTTTCATTAGAAAGCAATTTTCTTTGTCAAACTTTTTTTTTTCCCTGCAAACTATATAATAGGACACAGCTGGTTGCATACCCCCATATATGCTGATACAGTGTTGTATATAAATTGCTGCATAAAAACATGCCAAATGGGCAAAAAATACAACATGAGCAAAATTATCAGATTAGATTGGCAGATGCTTATATTAAACATGTCTGTTTACATTGTGTGTAAAAGGTTTTCATGGGCTTTGATTTTAGATTCAGTAGATCATCTCTGTTTCTTTTATGAGATCTAAATTACACTAGTTATTACCGGTTTTAGAAAATGTAAGTTAAATTACAGAAATAATCATATGCTTTTGCTACTTGTTTTTTCTCATTACAAATCATATCACAAATGTAGTAATAATATACTCCAGGAGCCTAGCTATCACCAGTTACTCCTAACCATAGGTAGCATCACTATTAACCTAATTTTCCTGCGCTTGGAAATAAACAACAACAAAAAAGAAAATAGATACATAAGTTAATTATACTGATAATTTGTGTTCTAGTATCACAACTTACAAGTTATTTAAGGAGAGAATATGAAATAAAGAGGGTATATTTTTAGCTAGACCACATTGTTTGTCTGCTGATACTCCATATTTTAGAGTTTCGATTGTATAGTCTCAAAACCAAAATTTGTTTGAACTTTTAATAATATGGTATAGTATAGTCTAAGAACAGAGAAATATACATATGTAAACAAATACATATAAAGTACACATGTACATATACACATATATACATGTATGTAATGCATATACAGACACATTGTTGCATCGTTGAGCATATTTTAAATTGGGATGAAGTGATATACATATTACTTTGTTCCAACTTAAAATGTTAAAAAAGGCAAGATCTAATTAACCAGAGTATATCAGCGTGAGGCCTGGAACAAGTACTTCTTGTGGAGAGGGATCGCTTCTCCCAGTGCAGAGTCAGCAGAGAAGCTCCATTCTAGAACCATACATTCTTTGTTACACCCATTCAGATAGCACCTGTAGAATATTTCTCATTTATCAAATTAACAGGTGCCTCGATTGAATTTTATTTTTTTATTGGAGTATAATTGCTTTACAATGGTGTGTTAGTTTCTGCTGTATAACAAAGTCAATCAGCTATATGTATACATATATCCCCATATCCCCTCCCTCTTGTGTCTCCCTCCCACCCTCCCTATCCCACCCCTCTAGGTGGTCACAAAGCACGGAGCTGATCTCCCTGTGCTATGCAGCTGCTTCCCACTAGCTAGCTGTTTTACATTTGGTAGCGTATATATGTCCATGCCACTCTCTCACTTCGTCCCAGCTTATGCTTCCCCCTCCCCGTGTCCTCAAGTCTATTCTCTATGTCTGTGTCTTTATTCCTGTCCTGCCCCTAGGTTCATGGTTTTGAATTTTACTTTTATTCTTCTTCTTTTTTTTAAATTTATTTTATTTATTTATTTTTGGCTGTGTTGGGTCTGTTGCTGTGCGCAGGCTTTCTCTAGTTGCGGTGAGCAGGGCCTACTCTTGGTTGTGGTGCGCGGGCTTCTCATGACGGTAGCTTCTCTCGTTGCGGAGCACGGGCCCTAGGCATGCAGGCTTCAGTAGTTGTGGCATGTGGGCTGAGTAGTTGTGGCTAGCGTGCTCTAGAGCACAGGCTCAGTAGTTGTGGCGCACAGGCTTGGTTGCTCTGCAGCATGCGGGATCTTCCTGGACCAGGGCTCGAGCCTGCCTCCCCTGCATTGGAAGGTGGATTCCTAACCACTGCGCCACCAGGGAAGCCCTGAATTTTACTTTTAAATGGCCAGATTCTCAAGAGGAAGATCTAGATCCCTATATGGTATATGTACCTATATAGGCAATAAAAATATGAATGATTACAGGAATATTAAAAAATCATTATATTGACTTATTTAATCTATATAGACTAAAAGATAAGTACAATGCAGATGACTGGACATTCAAACTATTCTGTCCTTGAGTGAACAGGGAACAGGGAATCTTTTTCTAAAGGCTCTATGTTTACCTATATAGTTTACACCATTGTTTGTTAAGAAAACATTTTTACTGAAGTATAATATACATATTGAAAAGTTGCACAAACCATATTTATTTACCTCAATGACTTTTTTAAAAAGTGAGCACACCTGTGTAATTACAATCCCAGTGAAGAAATGGAATATTCCCATAAGTCCAGAAATTTACCTATGTCCCCTGTCAGTCCTGTGATCCCCACACTATTACTAACCACTTTCCTGACCTCTTTCAACATTGGTTTGTTTCATATGTTTTTGAACATAAACAAATAATTATTTAGAAAGTACTCTTTTCTTTGGCTTCCTTTCTTAATATTATGTTT
The DNA here is from genome assembly GCF_000442215.2 of Lipotes vexillifer. Lineage (NCBI taxonomy): Eukaryota > Metazoa > Chordata > Mammalia > Artiodactyla > Lipotidae > Lipotes > Lipotes vexillifer. The sequence continues at coordinate 1,392,459 of NW_006780679.1, read as the reverse complement.
TGAAATTCATGCAGGTTATAGTGTAAACAAAGTTCATTCATTTCCATTTGTTTATGGAATTCCATTGGATAAATATGCCACAGTTTATTTATGCATCCTGTTGTTTATTGACATTTATGTTGTTTTCATTTAAGTATTGTGAATTACACTGCTATTGATATCTTTATACATGTCTTATGGTGCTCAAACATGTACTGGAATTGTGGAGACACAAGGATATACAACAATTGATTTTTACCAATTAACATTCACATCAGCATAGCGTAACACTTGATATTGTCAAACTTACATTTTAGCTATTCCAGCAAATCTTTCCATTAAAGTCTTAATTTACCTCTTTCTGATGATTAACTACCAAGAGCCCTTTTTGTTCATTGGCTATATTTTGTTGATGTCTTTTGTCTCTTTCTTTTAAAATTGGTTTGCCTGATTCTTTCTTCTAGATTTGTAGAAAAGATTTATATATTCTGGCTACAAGCTATTGCTGGTTAGTTGGTTACATGTAACTGTTTTCCCCTAGTCTAACTTTTCACTCTGCTAGTAAATATCTGCTCATACCACAGTTATGATTGTAGTCTCTTGTTATTTTCTGTAAATTTCATTGTTTTCAATTCACATGTAGTTCTCAAACCTATCTGTAATTTACTTTTGTGTTTAAGTTAAAATAAACAACAGTATTTATTTTCATATTGCTTTCCAGTTGACCCAGGACCACCTACAAAAAAGACCATCCTTTTCCCATCTTACTACAATGGTACCTTTGTTAAAAAAAAAAAAAAAAAAATCTAGTGCTCATATTTGTTTGAGTCTATTTCTGGAATTATTTTTTTAATTCTTTTGTGAAAACACTGTACTAATAAGTGTGGCTTTATAATAAGGTAAGGCTTGATATTTGATAGTGTTAAATTGTCCAATTTGGTCATCATCTTCAAAATTATTTTAGCTAATGCTGAATTTATTTTAGTCTTTAAGTATTTTCAGTAGTATTTTGTAGAAAGTCTTCTTCCATATCTCCTGCAAATTTTTTTTCTTAGGTGTTTGAAGTTTTATGATATTCTTGTAAATTTTTTTATATTTTTAGAGCAGTTTTAGGTTCAAAGCAAAATTGAAGGGAAGATACAGATTTTCCATATCCCCTGTGCCTCCACACATGCATAGCCTCCCATATCACCAACATCACCCACCAGAGTGGTACATTTTATTGAATGGATGAGCCTACATTGATGTACCATAATCACTCAAAGTCTGTAGTTTACTTTATGGTTCTCTGTTGGTGGTGTACATTCTATGGGTTTGGACAAATGTGTAATGGCATGTACCCATCATTATGGTATCATACAGAGTATTTTAACTGTCCTAAAATTTGTCTGTGCTCTGACATAAATATTATTTTAAAATTTCAGTTTCTAATTGTTTGTTGCTAGTATATGGACATACATTTTTGTATGTATTAACATTCTCCCTTGCAAACTTGCTAAATGCACTTACTAACAATGGTTAGATTCCTTTAGATTTTCTTTGCACATAATCCTTTCATCTGAGAATAATGACAGTGTTATTTCTTTTAAGTGTTATTTTTTTCTTGCTTTCTCCTTCTAGTCTTTTCAATGGGTAACACCAGTACACTGTTGAATGGAAGTGGTATATATGGCATATTTAAAATAATTTCTGGATAATGTGTATTTAAAAAAAAAATAGAGGTTCTTGATGATGATGTTTTCCTTCAGAGAGGACTTAGTTTTCTTCTGGAAGGCATTTAGAGTAAAGGCAGTCAGATTTTTGAGATGGTTTAGTCTGCGTTCCAGTCTTTTGAGAACTAAACTATTTCCAGTTTTGCACATGTTTCTTGATCATAGCCCTCAGGGAGAGTGTTTAGCAGATTTCCTCCTTTATGGAGTTTCCTGAACTCCAACTTTTGTGATGACAGGAAAGTGAGACTACCAAAAGCACTGTTACTTCTCTCACCCTCTTACATGCAATTTTCTCATTGTATTCTTAATCTCTTTCCCACTGAATTAGACATTGGCAAATAGCTTGAGGGGAAAATAATGAAAAATTCTGCAATCCTTTATCTCTCTGGGATCTTGGCCCCTTAAGACATGGCCTCTGCAACCTTGAAATATAATTTCTATCCCTGCATCCCTGTGAGGTCACAGAAAGCTCTAAACTGCTGCTTTTGTCTTGGTCCATCATCCTGAGCAAATTAAGGCTTAGTAAATAGGTTGATACAAAAACTGATAAATCTAAGCTCATCTCAGTGCCTTTTCTTTTATTCTGGAAACTTGGCTCCTCAAGTCTTTGCTGCCTTGGATGTTTTCAGTAGCTTCATTCAGCTGTTTTTATTTTGTTTTGTTTGTTTTTATTTGATTTAGTATATGATATATATATATAAATATAAAATTATATGTCTATTTTCATTGATTTCTTTCATTTTCCCAATATTTTACTATGAAATATTTAAAAACATGCCAAAGTTGAAAAACTTTACAGTAAATCTACACATCTACCTCCAAATTTTACCATTAACTTCTAATGCTATTCTTTTTTTGTAAACCACGTATCTACCTATGTGTTCATCTCTCTATTCATCTATTAATCTACTGTATTTCTGATGAATTTCAAACTAAATTTAGACATTAGCAGACCGTTTCCTAAATTGTTCAGTTTGCAGATCACTAACTAGAGTCCAAGATTTGTGTACAGTGTTTATCTTCTAAACTAGAATTTAGGTACAATGAAATCAACAAGTATTGGTGATCTTAAGTATAGATTGACTGAAGTTTGCTAAGTATGAATAAACTATGCACCGCAAACTCCTATCAAACAATACACCCATAGCATCGACCTAGGAAGTTTCCTTATGTCCCATCTCTGTCAATTCCTGTCCATACCCTCCAGAGAGAAATATTGTTCTGGTTTTTCTTCACAGAACAATTTTTCTTCTTACAGAATTTCATATAAATTAAAGTGTACATTATGTACTCTTTCTTACCTGTAATGCTGCTATCATTTGGGATTTTAAATATATATATGTATGGTATATATTTATTGTTGTGTCTATTAATAGTTATTTCCTTTTCATTGCTGAATAGTATTCTACAGTATGAATATATACAGTAGATTTTTTATCCACTTACCAGTTGATGTGTACTCGGGATATTTATAATGTTTGGCTATCATGGATAAACCTATTATGAGCATTATTATACAATTATTTGTGAATATGCCTTTTTATTTTTCTTGGGTAAAAAACTAGCAGTATCATTTTAAACCCCTGTTAATAAAACATGAGAGCTTGTGACACTTTCTTGTCACTTTGTTGTCAGAGTCTTTTCAGCTTTAGCAATTCTGATGGGTATGAAGTTATATGGCTTTGTGATTTTGATTTGCAATTTCCTAATGACTGACAATATTGAGCTATTTTTAATGTGTTTATTGACCATTCATATATCTTCCTTTGTGAAGAGACTGTTAAAATATTATTTTGGGGAGTGGGGTTTCCTTTTATTATTGTGTTGTAAATGTTCTTTGTATATCATGGATACATGCCTTGCATAAAATTTCTCCAAGTCTGTGGCTTACTTTTTTTTTTTTGGTGGTACACGGGCCTCTCACTGCTGCGGCCTCTCCCGTTATGGAGCACAGGCTCCGGATGTGCCGGCCCAGCGGCCATGGCTCACGGGCCCAGCCGCTCCACCGCATGCGGGACCTTCCCGGACCGGGGCACGAACCCACGTACCCTGCATCGGCAGGCGGACTCTCAACCACTGAGCCACCAGGGTAGCCCTGTAGCTTACTTTTTAACTTTATTAACAATGTCTCTTGAGAAGCACAGTTTTTTTTTTTAATTTTATAAAGTCTAATTTACTTTTATTTTTCCTAGTATATCTGACTTTATATAACCTCTATAAAAATCTTTGCCTACTCTCAAATCATGAAGATATTGATACTTTGCTATAGTTTCCTGTCACAACTTTATGGTTTAAGCTTTTATAATTAGATCAATGATGAATCTTGAATTATTTTTGAGAATGGTGTAAGATAATGATAATACTTTGTTATATGAATATTCAGTTGAAAGCAATGAGGAAAAGCACTTTTGTGTTTTAAAAAAAAAAAGCTGTTTGCAGAATTTCTAGACTTTCTAATTTCCACTGATCTATTCAGTGATATTTATTACAGTAACCACTATATTGATTAGTATAGCTTATAGTTAGTCTTAATGTCAGGTTGGATAAGTCTTCTCACATTCTTCTACTTAAAGATTTGTTTTATTTATTCCAGTCCTTAGCAGTGTCACATAAATTTAAGAATTAGCATGTTAAATTTTACAAAATAGGCATTTGGGATCATAATAGAGATTGTTGTCTTGAACATGGATCAATTTGGGGAAAATTGCATCTCAGTAATGTTGAGTTTTATAATCCATGAATATGGTGTTTTTTTTCTATTCATTTAGATCCCTCCTAATTTTCTCTCAACAATGCTTTGTAATTTTCATGAAAAAGGTCTGTTAATTTATGCTTAACCTAAATGTTTCATATTTTTTGGAAATTATTATAAGAAAATAATTTCATTTTTCATTTCTCAAATCATCTCCTGTTGGTATATTAGAATATAATTGATTTTTAATGTATTAACCTCAGATCCTAAGATATTAATTTTAATCATTGTTTTGTCAATTCATTAGGATTTTCTATATAAACATTTATTTCATCAGCAAATAGAGACAGTTCATTTTATTCATTGCAAGCTTTACAACTTTTATGTCTCTTAATGCATTATTTAACAGCTAGGATCTCTAGTACAGTGTTGCCAGTGAGATGGTGGGCATCCTTGCTTTATTCCTGATTGCAGGGATGTTAGCTATACATGTGTTTTGTTTTTAAATAGATGCCCTTTATCAGATTAAGGAAGTTTCTTCCTATTACTTATTGGCTGAGAGGTGTTTTTCTGTTGTCATTGTTAATCATAAATGGGTATTGAATTTTGTCAGTATATTTTATGCACTTATTATGTGCTTTTAATGCTTTATTCTGCTAATATGGTAAACTAAATTAATTTTCAAAATTGAAATCAACTTTGCTTTCCTGAAACTCTGCTAGGTCTTGCTGTATTATCCTAGTATAGATTACTAGATAAGACTTTCTAATAATTTGAAATAATTTCTTCATCTATAGACATGAAAAATAGAGGTATGTAATTTTATTATTTGGTAATGTCTTTGTCAGATTTTGCTGTTGAAATTATGCTGGCTTCATAGGACAGGTTGGGAAGTGTTCTTTCTCAATTTTTGCTAAGTATTTTGTATAAAATTATTTTTTATTTTTACCTTAAAATTGGGGCAGAATTCAAAAGCAAAACCATCTGAGCCTGGAATTTTCATTATGGAACTTCTAAGCTATACATGTAACAAATTCAATTTTTTAATTTAGATAAAGTGATATACTATATTTTCTATTTAAATTTGTGTTATTTTTGCTACTTATTTAAGGAATCATTTTTCCCATTTTATCTAGGTTGTTAAATTTGTGGTAATGAAATTGTTCATAATTATCTCATCCCTTTAATGTCTGTAGTTTTCGCAAGGACTGTGTTTCTTCTTTTTTTCCTAATTAATTAATTAATTAATTATTTTAATTTTTGGCTGCGTTAGGTCTTCATTGCTGCATGCGGGCTTTCTCTAGTTGCGGTGAGTGGGGGCTACTCTTCGTTGCAGTGCGTCGTCTTCTCATTGCGGTGGCTTCTCTTGTTGCGGAGCACTGAGCACTGGCTTCAGTAGTTGTGGCACGCGGGCTTCAGTAGTTGTGGCATGCAGGCTCAGTAGCTGTGGCGCACGGGCTTTGTTGCTCCGAGGCATGTGGGATCTTCCAGGACCAGGGCTCAAACCCATGTCCTCTACATTGGCAGGCGGATTCTTAACCACTGTGCCACCAGGGAAGCCCTCTTTTATTCTTGATATTGATAATTGTTCTCCCCCTCCACTGCCCCCACATCATTCTTGCTGGAAGTTTACTTATGTTGTTATTCTTTTAAGAAAACTACTTTTGACATTTACCATTTTATTTCATTTTTATTTTTATATTTCCTTCTTTTGGCTTCCTTTTAGTTTGCATTGTTGTTGTTGCTGCTGCTGCTGTTGTAGCTTTTTAAGGTAAAATTGTAGGTAATTGATTTCAGATCTTTTTTTTCTGAAATAAACCTTAAATGCTGTAAATTTTTCTCAAACCACTGCTTTACTAGCATTTCTTAAATTTAGATGTATTGCATTTTCACTGTAGTTCAGTTCAAAATATTTTCTACTTTTTATTATGATTTTTTTCTCTGACCGTTGATTATTCAGAAGTATTTTTTTAAATAAACAGTTGAGGCACTCTTAAATATGTTATTAAAAATTTTTATTGAAGTATAGGTGATTTAAAATATTGTGTTAGTTTCAAGTGTACAACAAAGTGATTCAGTTGTGTGTGTATGTATATATATTTCAGATTATTTTCCATTATAACTTATCATAAAATATTGAATATAGTTCCCTGTGCTATACAGTAAATACTTGTTGCTTGTCTATATATAAAAACTAAATAAGAGAAAATGCAGTGGTTTCTTTTGTGGAGCACGGGCTCTAGGTGCACAGGCTTCCCTTCGCATATTTTTCTACTCTGTTCTTTCCTGTTATTTTGAGGTTCCAATTACACATAATTTAGACCTTTTAATATTCCACAGGTCTGAGGATTTCATTTTTTTAATATATTTTTTCTGTTTTCTTCAAATTAGATAACTTCTATTAACCTATCTATGCAGTCATTACTCTTCCTCTAGTACCTCTACTAGGCTGTTAAGCACATCCAGTAATTTTTAAATTTCAAATTTTTAGAATTTTTAATTTGTTCTTACCATTTTAATTTTTCTGCTGAAATGTTCTATCATTAATTCACTGCAGACATCTTATTCTTTATGTTTTTGAGTATAGTTACGATTCCAATATCTACGTCATCTCAAGGCTTGTCTCAGATATTGTCTTTTGCTTGAAAATTGTTAACATATTCCTGGTACTTCATATGCCATGTAATTTTGGATTGTACCTTAGATATGTTGGTTGTATTTTGTGGAGATTCTATATTCAGTTACATTTCTCTGGAAAATGTTGATTTTTGTTTGTTGGTGTGGTTTTACCAGGCAGTTATTTTTGTTGGACATAAATTGCAAATTCTGTTTCTAGGAAAAGTAGCTCAAATCTCAGTTCAACTAATTTGTTCTTAGGTAGGTTGTTTTAAGTCAGCCTCAAGCCAGATCTATGCTTGCATTTTTCAGAGGTCAGCTAGAAATTTTGCAAAGTCTATACACAAAATTTGGTTCTTGTCTCTCTGACTCTTCATCCTAGGATTCCTTTTCAATTTCTGTGATTGCCACAAACTCATTGCTCTGGTGTTTATGCCAGAAAGTCTGTTTGTTTTCTTTGGAGTTTCTGCCACCCTGCATGGGGTTGAAAGTGACCTACCCTCAGGCTTAAAGCTGTACAAATGGATAACTCATTCCATGATTATCTGTTTTTCAAGTGTCACCTCTTCTCCAGATGTTGTCTTTCTTTTCATTCTACAAGGTCTTCAGCTCATTGTTATTTTTAAAAATTTCCCAGATTTTATAGTTGTTTATATGTGGGAGGGTGAGGGATAATTTTTGGCTATCCAGAATCAGAATCTCTACCATTAGGCTTTAGTGTTTTACCTTTATAAGTATAATGTGAGCATATGAATATGAGTGCATCTTTTTTTTTTTTTTTGCGGTACGTGGGCCTCTCACCGTTGTGGCCTCTCCCGCTGTGGAGCACAGGCTCCAGACGCGCAGGCTCAGAGGCCATGGCTCATGGGCCCAGCCGCTCTGAGGCATGTGGGATCTTCCCAGACCGGGGCACTAACCCGTGTCCCCTGCATCGGCAGGCGGACCCCCAACCACTGTGCCACCAGGGAAGCCCTATGAGTGCATCTTTAAGATACTCTGTTTCGTTAAAAAACATAAATGAATTTCCCTTTGACCTAAATAATACTTTGTTTAAGAAACAAAAATTAATAAGCTCTTGGCTAGATTACTACCTGGAGCTTATATGCATAATAAAACTAATTAATAAATATTTTCTTCTCACTTAGTACCAATTTTAACTGGACATAAGAAATTTTTTTGTGTCACTTTTTTAAATGACTAAGTGCCATTAAGTTAATCATACATCTGAATGTCAACCAGACACATTATGCAAAGCACTCATGTAAATGTAAGGCTGAATTATGCCTATAAACCTTTTCCAAGGATCCTTAAACCTAGTGGAGATGAAGGAAAGATGCAGCAAGATATATAAACACGTATTATTTTTCATGTTATGATGAAATGGCAGGAGAAATCAAATCAAATACTAGAAAGTCTTGGTGAAGACAATATCATGGTCAAGAAAAGTTTTATACGTGATACTTCGAGATGGCCCTTGAAGTGCACATATTATCTTACACAGAAATGCAATGAGGAGTACGTTACAGAAAGGATGAACATTGACTGAGAGAAATTTGTGGAATATTCAGAGAACAGAAATAAAATATATTTTATTAGAGCTTAAATTTTTGTATGAAAGTAGTAAACACTGGATGTGAAGGTTGGGGCAAAATTTGTAAAGGGTTCAAACTACTATAAACTTGAAGGGTTTACAGATTAAGATCTGTGATTTAGGAATATTGATTTTTCTAGCATGACAAGTGATGAGTAGGGAGTTATTAGAAAGGGCAAGAAAAGTTAGGAGGCAGTTGTAATACTAGAGGCAGAAGTTTAGCGTTTCCACTAGAATGGTGACTTTGGAAATGAAAAGGAGGGAAGGAACGCTCAAGATGTATCTGTAGTAGCTGGAGGCTTTCATAACTGATTAGATTGAGAGAGAAAATGGGATCTTAGCATAAAGAAATAGCTTAGTTTGAAAAGAAAAAAAAAGTATGAGTTTAAACAAATATTGAATATTCGGTGATAGTAAGACACAATCAACAAAGAGATGGAAATAAAGGATGGAGCTGTGTAAAAATACCATGGTTGGAGATACATATTTAAAATCACCTAATTATAATTATTAATAATTGGAGCTAATATCAGTATACTGTATGCCAGGCACTCTGCCAAGTGATTTTCCCAAATGACTTCATTTGCTTATCAAAAACATCTACGTATGTACAATATTTTATTTACATATTGTATATGAGGAATCTGAGTTGCAGATGAGTTCCTTTTCTTCAAGGTTAAGCAAATAATCAGTGCTGGATCTCAGATTTAATCTCAAGAAGTCCAGCTTCTTTTATTAACATTTCTTCTCTATTGAATCACAAATCCAACTTGATGTTAGGATGCTGTGAAATTGTTGAGGGCTGTGGAGTAAGGAAGAAAATAAAGGACAATACATAAGACATAAATTTGGGGAGGCATGTAGAAAGGATTTGAGGAATGAAAATTAGCAATAAGCAGCTGGAAGAGATTTACCATAATCCAAATCATGATGGCATGAGCTTGCATGAACTTTTTTTGGCGGGGGTGGGGGGAATATTCCCTGTCCAATTTTGCATAAGGCCACATATGCTACCTAAGTATTTTATCTGCTTCTTCCCTCTGGCTTTCCCTTCATTGCCATCCTCTTCTTCATGACCCCTTCCATGTGTTCCCTCCACTGTCACAGCATCTGCTCTGATGGTATTGCAGCTCTCCTACCCAGGCCTTTCCCTTACAATGTACAACAAAACTGAGGACAGACTCAGTTTTGTTCTGTTTTGTTTTTTTTGTGTTATGCGGGCCTCTCACTGCTGTGGCCTCTTGCGTTGCGGAGCACAGGCTCCAGATGCGCAGGCTCAGCGGCCATGGCTCACGGGCCCAGCCGCTCTGCGGCATGTGGGATCTTCCCAGACCGGGGCATGAACCCATGTCCCCTGCATCGGCAGGCGGACTCTCAACCACTGCACCACCAGGGAAGCCCTAGACTCAGTTTCAGTAAAATTTTGTGTAAATAGTTAAGGGCAGGGTACATTTCAGGAAATATGTTTAGACTACTGTGTAGGTTATTATACCTATGCCAAGTTCCCTTGTACAACCAGTTATCAACCTTGGTTGTGAACTTTTTCTGCATGGCCAGAGACATCTCATCCCCACAAGAAAAGTCCTCCAGGCACCTCTGTTTCTCTGTAGCTGGTCTAAATTGATTGCTGGCATCACAGAAGAGTGCTTTGGTTGTTTTATTGGTCTGTTTTCGGTTTTGTTTTCTGTTGTTGATTCATCATTCACTCAACTGATTGTCTTTCGTTATAGAATTCTTATGCACAGCCCTAGGATTAACTTCCTCAAAGATAAGGTTTGGAGATTTTCTCCTTTTTCTTAATTTGAGGATATAGAGCTTTACAGAAAGAACCAGACACTTGGCTTAGGAGATGAGCTGTTAAAAAATCAGAATAATGTACTCCTTCCCTTCACTTTCAAATTCCTGCACCATGGGGAAGAGACAGAGACAGACAAATGGAGACAGAAACGGACAGACAGATACAGATAAGCACGAGACTGTTGGTTTAATAAATTCCATGTAAGAGATAGTCATGCCTAAAAACCACTTCTATAAAAGTACCAATACTGAATTTGGAAATTCCTTTTTTTTTTTTTAAAGCAAATGTTCCCTTGTCACCTATTGTATATACTTGTTAATATCAGTTATCAGTGGTACTCCTGGAGTAGAGACAGAAATGATGGATTCATTTATGAAACAATAGGTCAAGAAGGAACTAATTACTGAGTCTGGCTATCTTCATGGCTATGTTTGGTTTCTGCCAAAGGGGTTTGCAACTACTGGCTATTAAATACAAACACGTAGCTTCAAGAATTTTTGAAAGGAAGTGTCAGATAATTAATGCCAAGTCCAGGATATTAACTAGCTAGGTCTGAAGAACAGAGACCTTTTCTTCTTATAATAGTCATCAAATACAATAGGTGGCATTTTAAATATTTAATAAAATATGAATAATAAATAACACTGTAAATAAAAGGTCAGAAACTGGCCTAACACTAGGGAACTCTAACACTCGAGGGGACCAAATACTGGAGTGTTTATTATAGGCAACTGCCCTCTATGGTCTCCAGGGGACGGTTTTGACTGACCTGAAAGGTCTTTCCCATTTTTGGTTAATTTGGTTTTAGGAAAAATATGCTTCTAAGATGCTTATACTCAGGAGGCACCCAGTCTTCATTAAATGTGAAAATACTCAGGAAACACTCAGGAGGCACCCAGTCTTCATTAAATGTGAAAAATATTAACTTGTTTAATCTCCAGGGTCATATTTATGTTTACATTACAAACTAAAATATAGAGGTCCAAGCTCTGCTGGATCCAGTTCTTTAATTTTGTGTTTGTTGGTTAGGTGAAATATTGTATTATTTACATCTTTTCACTGGAGGAGACAGGCTTGTTTAGTCCCTCCAGGATTTACTATTCTAGTCCCAGATTGGAGTAATCCTAGATGAAATGTACTCAGCAGAGAGAAGGGGTAAGTAGGACGTATGTAAGGCAGTAGTTAAGGAAGCTACTGGAAAGGTTAATGGCTCTAGTGTTGAAGCTGAAAAATTAAACCATTACCTGCTGATACTTATCAGACAGTCCAAATCTGAGAGTTGATTCTGTAGTCCTGTTTCACACAATTGATGTAGTTTTTGCCCCTATTTCTTGTTTAGCACATTTGTGAGGTATAAAACAAATACAGGGCTACCAAGGAAAAATTTTTTTTTCTCTTTAGCTCTCTTTCTGTTAAAACTTCTCATTTGGGATTCATTTCACCTTTGAGCTTCGTTGCTTTATTATGTGCAGTAAACTGTATATAGGTTTTGCTTAACAATTGATTTATTTCTTAAATGTTGCAGCAAGACACGAAGTTGCATTTTAAGCTCTGTCGCAAAACAGAATCCTTACTCCATTGCACAGACAGTGGAAAATACAGAGTTTACTTTGTATAATCTGACTGGCAGTTAATGCCCAATCAGGAAACTTCTAATGAATTTCTCCCACCCATCTTAAATTAAGCTCAATTTAATGCCAAGTGTATTATTAAAACCAGTATCTTCTGCAAACCCCATATATTCTGAATATTCAGATTTCATGTCAAGGGAGTAAGGAATACTGAGAGTTGAATAGTATACTTTATGCAAATAAAATGTAAAACAAAGAAGTTAAAAAATCCACATGTACTTTACTTTTCTTTGACTTTACTTTTATCTATTATTCTGAATTATATTTTATAGCAAAATGTTTGAGAAATCTGAAGCACAAACAACATATGGCGGACCAGCTATTTTGTAGACTTAATGATGTATTAGTATTTTGCTTTGTATGAAATTCTAATCACCAGATATGTTTATCACTGCAGATGGGGATATGCAAGCTCCTGATACCTCAGGGGATTACAGAATCCAAACATCTGTAACAGGGGAGAAAAAAGAATCCCATTGCAATATACAAAATTTAAAAGAATGAATTAATGAGAAAAATAAATGGAAATAAAAGTTTATTATTAATCCCATCTTGTATTTATAATTACCAAGGAGCTCTACATGCCTTAGAGATCTTGATTCTTTCCTTTAAAAATGTAATGAGATATTAAAACAGAGTCTAGATATGTTGAGGAAATTTGCGATACTCTTCATTCCAATTTTAGTCGGATGCTTTGGAGCTGAGATAAAGAGTTGCCATAATTAATGCAGTCCACATCTTAGACTATTTATACATTTGAAACACCTGGTTTATAATTGGCTGTTTCACTGAATTCAATGAGATATTTTCTAAACATATTAAAACCCTATTAATTGGAAAACAGAGGGAAGGGTTGTTTTGGTTATGTAAATTTGTTGGTTTAACTGAAAGGAGTCAAAGATAATTGTCCTAAAATATATGTTGACTCTAGAATATATATTGCCATTTAGTTGTTTGGGAAAAGGCTTTGTATATACTCCTGTTTTCATGATTTGTCACTTTTCGATAAAGAGCCAGGGAATAATAGATTAACATTTGGTTCTGATGACTAATTTGCTGATTTATTCAAGTCATTTTAATTTTTAAAAAGTGTTTTAAGGAGCTCTGCTAGGAGGTGAGGTGAGTAGAAAAGAATCTTAGATAAATGTGTGAGCAGTGGTTGTCTCCCAGAACAGGCATTACTCTGACATAAGTTCTAATATACCTGGAAGGATTTTTATATGAAATCTTAATTATGATCTAGTTTAGGCAAATTTTTTGGAGTATTGCTTTTGAAAATAATATTTTTAATTCGATTAGTGTTTGGGAGCATTTTGGGAGTGTTTTGGCAGCATTATAGATGAAATCATTCTATTCTGGGAGAAATATTTTTCTTATAGTGGGAACCTCATTTTCTGATTGTTTATTAAATTAGACCTGGCATCTGTTTTTGTAAATAAAGTTTTATTCGAGCACAGCCATGCCCATTCTTTTATGTATTGTCTATAACTGCTTTCATGCTACAGTGACTGAGTTTAGTTGCAACAGAGACCTAAAATATTTACTCTTGGGCCCTTTGAAGAATAAGTTTGCTGACCCCTGAATTAGAGGCTAAAAATCCATTACAATATGAACTAAGTTTACTAAATTACCCATATTTTCTCAGAGAACAATAGTATTTTTTGCCTGAACACTTCTAGATCTCTTGCTGATTTTCAGTTTTGAAATTTGGCAATGTTATATAAATAAAGAGCAATGGGGATTGCGAAGTTACATCGTAAATCTTGCAAAAAGCCACAGGATTTCATGAAGTAGATGAGAGTGATCTTGGACAACTGTTCTAATAATTTACAAAGCCACTGATTAACATGGGAACATCTGGGAGTTAGAGCAGTTACCAAACTAAAAAGTTATCTCCTAAGAAAAATCGACAAGAACAGTGAAATGTTTGGTGCTTCAAAAGCATATGATTTATGAGAGGCTACTGGGAAATTTATAAAACCCTGAAATATTTTTGGATAAAGACCCTTTTAATGATTGCACAAAAAGTTAATTTCAAAGAGATGTCATTTTCTTAGTATCACAAATATTTACCAGAAAAATTATGCCCTGAAAACAATTCATCTGTGTATTGTAGTTAATTCCACAAATGAATGGATGATTATAACAATAATCTAAATATTGCCAAGTAAAAATTAAATATATTTGAGATAATGTTCCCTTTCACTTTTTATTATATACTAGCAGGTTCTTTTTAAGTTACGTCTATTATGAGGTACCAATTACTCTAAAAATAAAAACAGATTTCCTGTCATCTCAAACATGAACAGCAATCTGGTATTTAGGGAAAGCATATGTATACACACATATATGCATTTTTGTATGAATGTTTCAAATCTCTCAGTGTTTCTAGCAAACTTTTTAAGGTAGCAGTCTGATTTTCTATATTCCCTCTTCT
>NW_006780679.1:1364310-1377993 GCF_000442215.2 Lipotes vexillifer | reverse complement strand
TGAACCGTCAGCTTTTCTGATATATCTAAATCATGGCTCTTCTACATGTTATTTTAAAAACAGGAACCATGAACAAAGAAAACATAAATACACATGAAAGTAATTTTTGGTATTTTAAAAATGAGGAAAAAAAAATGTGTCTTATCTTCCTAGAGGAAAATATCTATAGGACAACTTACTGAAAATTTTCTAATATGTAATTTTACATGTAGTTAGATGAAGTTAAATTTGGAAGTTGAATTTAAAAAATTTTTATAAGTGTACACAAAATGATATATGTACTTGACAACAAACACCAGTTTTTCTCCAAATTATTTTTATTCCTATCGCATCCATGTACTAATTATACTTATGCTACCTTTTATCTTTGGAAAGATTGCTGCTAACTTGCTGATAATCATGGAAACTTCTGAGCTAACGTGTAGGCTGCAGATGATTTGGCCAGTGTGAATTGAGGTGGGAAAGAAGGTTTATTTAGGCTTTTTAAAATACTTTTTTGAAAATAACTGAGGGATCCAAAACTCTGAAACTCTTCATTGGTCTAACTTTTATACGTGGGCCAAGAAGTTTGTTTAAATTGATATATGTGCGAATTATTATTTAAACAGCTCAATCCCAGATTTAGTTAAAAAACAAAACAAAAACCACTGTTATTGTAAGAAAAACATACCTGACATTTTTGACTTAATGATAGATAATGTCATAGATGTTTTCTTGTATCAAAGCCAACACATCATTTATTCCTGCTTTCTAGTGTTATGAGTGACATTTAGTTTAAAGTTTTCTGTCTTTTCTAGCATTCCCAAGTGATTTAATTTTCTCATTTTACAATGAGAGTTGCAGTCATGACAGAAAAGGTTATGTCCTTCAGAGACAGATTTCTGCGAACAGTAAGGTCGCACTAGGATTTTTACCAGCATTCACTAAAATGTGCCTTTCCATTGTCAGATAAATTTTTCCATCATCTCCAAGTTAAGCCAAATAACATAAATTGAAAATAAGGTTCATTTATATTGTGCCTTGTATCTGGTAATTGGTGATGAGCTGTTGTGTTAAAAGCAGTTAACTAGAAAGGATTCAACCCTGTACATGGGTGCATTCTTATATCTACATTCTCTTCCCTTTGACTTTTTCCCAGAATGTAAGAACAGTGCAAGATATTGTAGGCAGACATATTACTCAGTCTCTCTCTTTTTTTTTTTATCTGACTTATGGTTTACATTCCCTACTAAAATTTTAACTACTTCAAGTGCTCAAAGCTTGACACAAAATCAGATAACATATATGACATATGCTATTATTTACCTGGGTTGAAGGATCATTTTTGTCAACTGGGAAATGAGTTATGGCAAAGTGCTATGCTAAGAACTGATTACATGGAATTCATGTGGTGGTAAAACTGAACAGTTGGTACCTTAAGACCACTATTCTTCTAAGCAAGCTAATGTTTCATGTATCACAGCAGAGGACAGAGATTATAGGTCTCTGCTTTACATGCTTTACAGGAGTAATGATTTTACAAGATTTTGTCAAATATAATAATAATAGTATATCTTCTTTCTTCATAACAGGACAGGTTCATTCTGGTGCTTACACACCTAAGTATTTCTGTTGTAAGACTGAGGGCTCTTAAATGGCAAAGCACTTGTTAAGGGACTGAAAAAAAAATTCCAAGTGTTCACCTTGGTTACATTTGAGAACTTTGGTAACACAAATCTCTCAATTTCCAGCCCCACCCAGAGATCTACTATAGTGCTTCTTGGTTTCCAAGAGGACAATGGGGCAGTAGCACTATTTACTGTTATCTAGGGTTTCAACCCCAAATATTTAACCAGCCTCTTGGCATATTGGATTTTGGCCCGAGGTGGATTTTAAGGCTTCCTTTACTTCTTTGTGTGAGATTAAACTAGAGGGGTTTGTGAACAGAGGCAGCAGCCCTTGATAGTTAAAATTAGGCTCCATCATTTCCACACGGTTTAAATTATTTGACCTCCCTGCGCTTTAGTTTCTTCCTCTGTAAAATAACAATAAAAGTAGTATTAACTTCATATTGATTAAGGATTTAAATAAGTAACTATAAATGTAATATTTATATAACTAGCTTAGATAAGGGTCTGGCAAAGAGCAGACACCAGTAAATACAAGCTAGCGTGGTTATAAATTATTATTAAACTACCAGGTTGTATCCCTGTTTTTCTAGACTCTATTTTAGGTTTGCTTGAATCTTCTAATCCTATTAAACTAACTTTATAGGATGAACTAGAAGAAAACAAAGAGCCATAAGGAAGAAAAGACATTTAATCCCTATTTCTACCATGGTGTCAACCCTCTTTAAAAAGGTAGCCTGGGGCTTCCCTGGTGGCGCAGTGGTTGAGAGTCCGCCTGCGAATGCAGGGGACACAGGTTCCTGCCCCGGTCTGGGAAGATCCCACATGCCGCAGAGCAGCTGGGTCTGTGAGCCATGGCCACTGAGCCTGCGCGTCCGGAGCCTGTGCTCTGCAATGGGAGAGGCCACAACATTGAGAGGCCCGCACCACCAAAAAAAAAAAAAGGTAGCCTGATCTACCAGTTACTTGTATCAGACAACCAGAGTCATCCTTGATAACTCCTTCACACCTCTTACCCCTTCCAGTCAGAAACCAAGTTCCATATATTTTACCTTTAAAGATATTTTAATTAATTCTCTCTCTTCATCTTCACTACTGTTACCATCCTACCACAAACTACTGTCATTTTTCATCTGTCCTATTCTCAAATTCTGTCAATACTCATTGGCAGTCCATGGCATTTAGAATAAACCAAACAATCCTTATCACATTCTGTAAGTGCCTGAGTGATCTGGCCTCCACCCAGCCCTCCAGCCCCATCTTGCCCCATTCTACTCCTCACTCACCGGGTCCCAACCAAACTGATTTCTCTTCTGCTTGTGGATTGATTTTGAGTGCCTTCCCACTTTCAGGCACCTTCCTAATCTCTGCCTGGAATACCCTCTCTTACCTTCTTTGCCTGAACTCAACCATCCACTCTCATCCTATTCATTTTTTTTTTTCCTCAAGGAAGCATTTCCTGAACCCTTCATCCACATTATGTGCTCTTATTTTCCACTTTCCTGGAACACTGTGCTTCTCTTTCATAGAACTTAATACAGTTACACTGATGCTGATACTGCTTTGATTATTATTGAATGTGCATTCACATGTGTGAATGTGTATTCATTCAATGCTGACTAAACTAGAAACTGCTTCAGAGTTGTAGCATGTCTTTTTCCACATTGCATAAACATTAACAAGCCCATTGGTGGTGCAATAAATACTTTTGAATTAATGAAAACTGTCCTCTCTTACTATCAAAAGTCCCCAGTCTGTAATGAGTGCCATTTTGTAAATCATTGTTTCAGAACTACTCCACCTTCGGTGTGGAGTGAGGTAGGGCCCCAAAAGGAAGAATCAGGGGATTTGGGTTATAACCCTAATTTACGGCATTATGCAAACTTCTCTCAGATTCAGTTATCTCAGCTGCAAATTTTATGGCTTACATTAAAAAATTGTGCCCTCTTTTAGTCCTAAATTTTTATTTATGAACTTTGACTCTAAAATCCTCCAACTAACCTCCCTCACACCCATAATTACCTTTTTTTTTAAACTATAAACTTTTTCTATAAATCCCACCTTAATAACTGTGCTTTGTTCAGGGTTGTTTGATAAAGTGTACTGTGACAAAATGTATGGAGTCAATAACTTATTTAAATGAACTTTTATTTAACTCAGTGGTAGCTATATTTGAAAAATAGCAGCATAAAAATGGGCGAAGCTCAGTCAAGGGGCAAGACACTTACTGTGCTTAGAAATGTCAACCTCCTTGAGACCACTCTGCTCCCATTTTCCAACCTTGCCTAACAAGTTTGCTTCTGACACTTCTCTACCCCATCGGTCCTCATCCCCACCCCAGCCTGTGCCCCCTCCATCTTCCAAGATGGATTCTGTATTCAATTATCACAACAACCCAATGAAGTAGGTACTAGTACGATCCTCCCATTTTACAGATGACAAAGCTGAGGCATAGGGAGTTGGGTAGGTTGCCAAAGGCCATAAATGTGTTAAGTGGAAAAAAGCAGAGCTGACTTCTCCACGAGGTACAGTGGGCACAGTACCTAGGACTCAAAAAAAAAATATTCTGATTTCTTTGAAAATCAGCAGAAAAAAATGAACTTTTAGGTTGATGAAAATGTCTTAACATGGTAATAGTCTTTTTATACCAACATGATCATAAAATACAATTTTATTGTATTAAGTCTCTGTGTATGTGTGTGTATATGTGTACTTACAAAGAGAGAGACAGAGAGAGACACAGGGACCCACAAGGCAAAAGTGCCTAGAGCCTAATAGAACCTCCTTGAAGTTTGCACTTGTATCTTTTTCCCCACATTGCTAAACAATAACAAGTACATTAGTGGTGTAACACTTAAATTTCTACAATGATAAAATAAGGTAGCCCTGGGGTCAGGATTTTTAAACACAGCTAGTGTAACTCCAGAGATTCTGTTCTAACCTCGGTAACACAAGGCTGAGTGAGGCCAAAAAACTGTTACTACATAGATACTATCATAGAAGGGTTCCCAGGTATGTGTGGTCTCTGTTTTTCCCTTAGACACAAGTCATTCAGTATTCCTCCCTTTGTGAGGTCCAAAAATGATTCAAGTGAATATTCTGTATAAGAGTGTAATTCATGAGTAAAGTAATAATAACTGTTACTCATTTGGGTGTTTGTGGCTTACAAATCACTTGTTCATATGCATTGGTCCATATTTCAGTACCCCTACATGCCTTACTCCCCAGTTTCTGCCCTTGAGGATTTACACATAGTTTTTCTTCCACAAAGACATTTTATTCCCTCAAGACATTTTCGCCTTCTTTCTGCCTCCTACTATTCCATTAGATTTTCACAGCTAACCACTAGTATGAATTGATAAAGTGGCTGATTTTATACTTTGGTTTAGTACTTGAACACATCTTTCAAATTATACCAAGAAATCATTAGTTTTTAAAGGGTTTTATGTAGGTGTCTTTCATAAGATATTGAATGTTGTGCTTTTGTTCCTAAATAAATCAACTAGCTATTCAGAGTAGTGGGAGAAATGAAAAATCTGTTCCCAAGCAGCACATGCCTGTTGTTGTTCACCTTCCTGAGATCTGTTTCTAAGAGACCATTGCTATTGAGATCGTTAGCAAGTTCTTGAATGACAAATTTTTTCCCGTAATATCATAATACACTGGATGATGGGTTGATGCAGTATGGAATTTAATTAATATGAAACTTTTTTTTTTAAATCCCCTTTTCTCTTAGGAGTTTTACAAAAGTGATGTCTTGAAAGGCAGAACTGCCGTGTATAACAATGACTTAATTCCACCTTCTGTTATCGCTGTTTGAGGTGATTTCCCTTCTTTTCCCCTGTCTATTTCTTATCTGTCTACTAATATTATTTGTAGCAGCAGTCATTATAGAATCAGAGACTACGTGAGATAAAAGAGACTTTGAGAGGCCATGAAGTGGAAGTACTTCATGAACGCTGTCCTGAAAGATAGCTGTCTTTAAACTTTGTGAAAGTGAAAAGCCCATTTGCTCTATTTGTTATTCATTTTTATGATGTAGCAGGCTAGCTTTCATTTTTTGACCTGTTCTTCCACCCTCTCCCCAATTCTTTCTCACTTAAGCCTAATGCCTTACATTATCCCTAGTTACATTCAGTCATGTTTGGGTGCTTTTTATTAAGTTTGTTCAATACCAAAGTACCTGGAAAAACAGTACCAAGGTGACCATTGTTAGATGGGTACCAAGCTGTGTGACCTTGGGTAGGAATTGCCACCACTTACTCCTGTTTTCTTCCTTTTCAGAATAATGTTTGTTGCTGTTTGTTTGTGTATGCTGATAACTAAAGTCTTATCATTTATATAAATGGAAATAAACCAATGGAGATAAATACCACCTCCTCGGATTGTTACAAGGGCTAATTGACACCAATTATCTAGGACATAGACTGATGGCTGGCAAATAGTTTTATTTTATTTGATAACTGTCATTAGGAAGCTGTTAATTTAATACAAGAAACAGTAAGTTTAATGCACTGAGAATATGAAAAACATTAGTTACACATCCTAATAATCTCAGATGCACTCTGGAGATATACACAAATTATCAAGATCCATGTGTTCAATAACTGTGTAGGATGCCAACTTGGCAATTAATTTCCTCCATTAGCACCTAAAATAAGCTTGGTGGGTCTAAATTACTTTTCCTTCTTGGGTTGTTGTGGTGGCTATTAGTTGTATTTTTTTTTAATTTTTATAAACAAACTCCAGTGTGTACTTGGAGACCTATTCAATGCACAACACTGTTTGAATAATCAAATAAGTATTACTTCTTAGGACTTGTGAGGTATGCCTTTGGGAAGATTGCATTGCTATATATTAAAATATCTCTTTCTCTGTTTTATCTATCTATGGTAAAACCCAGGTCTCAAAAAAAATCTTGTAAAAAGAAAACATTATTCAGTGGCTAAAATAGCATGTAAATTACACACACAAATATATTTTTTCTAGCTACATTAAGTGTTCACATGGCTTAAATCATACCAGATGTTGCAGGATCTTAGATTGGCTTAGACTCAGCCTACCATAGAAATAAAATAAATTCTTTGGACACTTTTCAACAGATTGGGATAGAAATTACTCTCTCCCCAATTTTCTTTGTCAGCAATATATTAATGATAAAATTTTGCCTTGAATTCCTCTTTTTTCTTCTAACATACTACTTCCCTTTTCTCCTGACAATTTAAA
Source organism: Lipotes vexillifer (assembly GCF_000442215.2). Taxonomy (NCBI): domain Eukaryota; kingdom Metazoa; phylum Chordata; class Mammalia; order Artiodactyla; family Lipotidae; genus Lipotes; species Lipotes vexillifer. Next base: position 1,371,160 of record NW_006780679.1, on the reverse strand, counting down.
TATATTGTACATCATCAAGAGTCATGAGAGGGGCTTCCCTGGTGGTGCAGTGGTTCAGAGTCTGCCTGCCGATGCAGGGGACACGGGTTCGTGCCCCAGTCTGGGAAGATCCCACATGCCGCAGAGCGGCTGGGCCCGTGAGCCATGGCCGCTGAGCCTGCATGACCGGAGCAAAAAAAAGAGTCATGAGAAAATGTAGGAATGTCTCAATCTTAGCCATTAAACTATATATCTTCCCTTTAAGAAATACAAATAAGAAAGAAACAGGTTTTGGAAGAATATAGTTTTTGGCAAACTGACCATATCCTGCCACTATTACCTTACTATTTCTAGCATAACTTTGCATGGTTATCTAGAGTTGACAACGGGGATCCAAAAGTATGTCAACCCCACTTCCTTAGCCAGGAATCTGAGGACTGGCGAGAAGAGGCTACCTGTTCTAAAGGGTGATCTGCTGTCAGAAGAAAGCTGCGTTTCACCTTAGATTTTCTTGGAAAGAGAATTGAACACAGAGAAAGGGAATATGTACAAGATGGGGGAAGAGAGAGACTGTAAGTAGTGATGGCTAAGCTGGTTGTTTTTAGAAATATCTAGGAGAGAAGTTAAGGAGGTGGTTGCATTCTTGGAAGTAGTAAATTAGAGCAAGAAGAAGGCAAGGAGTTGAGCAATGATTGTCAGGGACATCATAAAGGAGGAACCAATTGGTTCCAGAGTTCCAGGAGACCAGAGTTCAAGGTTTCTACCATAGATTAAAAGTGACTGTTTTTTTTTTTTTTTCTCCTGTACGCGGGCCTCTCAGTGCTGTGGCCTCTCCCGTTGCGGAGCACAGGCTCCAGACGCGCAGGCTCAGCGACCATGGCTCACGGGCCCAGCGCTCCGCGGCATGTGGAATCCTCCAGGACCAGGGCACAAACACGTGCCCCCTGTATGGGCAGGCGGACTCTCAACCACTGCGCCACCAGGGAAGCCTGACTGGGTTTTTATGTAAAAAAAAAAAAAAAATCCAGGTCTTTCCAACTAGTCCAGGTAATGATGGAGGGTGTTAAGTTTTACTAGTGATTCCCTCTAATGTCTAACCTAGGGAAGAATTTGTACATTATACTCATTGAATCAAATTGGAATAAATAATTCAGAAAGTGGAGTATAGGCATCCAACTCTTATCTAATCAGAGGAACAAAGAAAATCAATATTCCCTCATTTTGCTTTTCTAGTTATTTTTGTTTTTCTTTTCTTGAGTTTTTTTGAGATGTGATTAATGCACACCCCAGGTAAATCAAAGGAAAGATTTCTTTGTAAACAACAGTGATTTTAGAGTTAGTTACATTTGTATCCTGTTCTTCTCTGAGTCTTTGTTAGTCTCTCAGATTTTTATCGTCTTTTATTTTTTTCATGTCAGAATAAATCCCTCCTTTAAGTAATAACAGGTTTCTTTAGTGAAAATTAGATACGCACAAAGAGAAATCATGCAAGTGAATCTTATTCAATAATTTCATTTTCAAATAAAATACATTTTTAAAGACATGGTCAATATTTAAAGTAAACATATGTTTTAAAGAGTATTTTTAAATTTTATGGATTAAATTGCTCAGTAATCATAATAGTTTATATGTTTCCCTAGTACTTTACTAAATATTTCTAAACATTTTGGTGCTCATTATTGTATTTGGTTTTAACAACACACTTGAGTTAGCTGGGGCAAACATTTGCCTATTTGAAAAAAAAGTGTAATTTATGCTATTTTTATGGGTTAATTGACAAAAAATACTTTTCAAAGCCTACCATCTGTACAGCACTGCAAACATGAGGAGTTTTTGTTTGCTTGGTTTTTGTTTGTGAAAGCAAAAAGCAGATAAACAGTAGATAGTTTGATTTCTAGTAGAAAGAAATACTAGTGGAGCCGGTAGACTCTTTTTAAATGGCATACATAAAAATGGTCTTACGTTAAGGGTGCTTGGACAGTTCTTTACTTCCACAGATCAGAATCTTAGCATTAGATTGAAATATAATCAGAATATGGTTGGTAGTTTCCAAGTCCCTGCCTGGTGCATGGTACTTTTATATTTCTTTAGTATCATGTTGAGTTTAGGACTTCTATCCGTTTCCTAGGGCTGCCCTAACAAATTATGAAAACTGGGTGAATTAAACAACAGAAATTTATTGTCTCAGTGCTGGAGGCTAGAAGTCTGAAATCAAGGTGTCAGAAGAGCCATGCTCTTTCTAGGGGCTCGCTCTAGGGGAGAATTCTTCCTTGCCTTCTCTGGCTTCTGGTGTTTGCTGACAGTCCTTGGCTTGTAAATTCATCACTGGTCACATGGGCATCTTCTCCCTGTGTCTTCATATTGTTTCCTTCTGTGCATGTTTGCCTCTGTGTCTAAATTTCTCCTTTTGGAGGGGGGGCATAATTTGTAACAGGGCTCAGTCATTTTCAAATAGAAAGGGCTACTCTAACCTTTGTTTGTCAGCCCTATATGCCCTGGGCACTCAGCAGTTGAGCACGTTTCTCTATCTGGCTAAGGTTCTTTGTTGCTCTGTGGTTGTATTTATCACATTATGTTTTCTAATGTAGTTATTTGAGGACATTTTAGCTCTTCCACTAGATTTGATGCTCCATCAACAAAGTAATTGTGGCTTGTTCATTTTTGTTTCCCCTCAAACCACCTACTTCTGAGTCTTCAAAAGAGTAGGAAAGCAATAAACATCGGTGTTAAACTGAATTTAGAAATAGAGAACTCAACAAAGCATATTAGGTTTGTTGCACTTAACAAGGAGACCAGTTATATGGGAAACAAAAGCTTTAAATGACCAACTTTTCACACACAGACTAAATTGTAAAGAAAAATAAGAGAGAGGTTTGCCTTTTATTAGAGAGATTTCTTTAAAATAATGAATAGAATTCAATAGCAATTATAAATAGTGCTGCATTGAACATTGTGGTACATGTCTCTTTTGGAATTATGGTTTTCTCAGGGTATATGCCTAGTAGTGGGATTGCTGGGTCATATGATCTTTCTGTTTTTAGTTTTTTAAGAACCTCCATACTGTTTTCCATAGTGGCTGTATCAATTTACAGTCCCACCAGCAGTGCACGAGGCTTCCGTTTTCACCACACCCTTTCCAGCATTTATTGTTTCTAGATTTTTTGAAATTAAATTGAGTTATTTGTAGTGAGGTGGATGGACCTAGAGTCTGTCATACAGAGTGAAGTAAGTCAGAAAGAGAAAAACAAATACCATATTCTAACGCACATATATAAAATCTAAAAAAAAAAATGGTACTGATGAACCTAGTTGCAGGGCAGGAATAAAGATGTAGACATAGAGAATAGACGTGAGGGCATGGGGTGGGAGGGGGAAGGGTAAGCTTGGGCGAAGTGAGAGTAGCGTCGACATATATACACTACCGAATATAAAATAGTTGGCTGGTGGGAAGCAGCAGAATAGCGCAGGGAGATCTGCCCTGTGCTTTGTGATGACCTAGAGGGGTGGGATAGGGAGGATAGGAGGGAGGCTCAAGATGGAGGGGATATGGGGACATACGTATGCATATGGCTGATTCACTTTGTTGTACAACAGAAACTAATACAGTATTGTGAAGCAATTATACTCCAATAAAGATCTGTTAAAAAAAAGTTTTTAAAAAATAGCAATTATAATTGTAGCAATACTCCTAATAAAGACAATAGCCAAGCTTTTTGAGTGTATTCCTGGCCGTGGTCCTAGTGACTTACATGCATCACCTCATATAATCCTTGGGACAACTTTGTGGAGTGAAAACATTGAACAGTTAAGAAACTAAAGTATAGAGATATTACAGTAAGAAAAAACTTAACATAGTTGATAAATGACAAAGCTAAAATTCAAGCCTTTGCTCTTAACCATTCCATTGACGTATGTGGTAGTTGCATGCTCTATTGTGAGGTGTCAGAGAATCTATATTCTGTAAGTATATTCTATTTCTAACATTAAATGATATACATTAGCTATATATTAAAGGCAACATGGGTGGGAGTATACTTTATACCTTCCTAAAAAGCAAGTTTTAGGTGGTTAATTTAAAATTAGCATTTAGCAATGAAGGAAAACTAAACCAAAAGAAATATTAATTTACTTGAAAAACATACTCATTGGCTCCCAAGCCCATTTAAAATAAGCCCCTGAAAACAATTATAATAAAAGATGCCAATACATCCTTAATAAGGTCAATAATGAAAACTATAGAATTACTTTAGGAGTCAGTTATGTGATATATAACCAAAACACCATCTAACTCATAAAATTATTTGATGGGTTATATAATATCCTTAAAGCATCACTTGTCCTTTAAGTTATAAACTTTTAGCAGATATTTATAGAAGATGTTATGGAAACAACCTTAAACCTTTAACTGTGTTAAACAGAGGCCACAGATTTGCATATGTGACTAATATTTTGCTAAATTTCCCTAACAGTGTTTAAGTGCTAGAAATATAAGATGCTAAAACACTGCAAAGTCAGCATATAATATTACTAAGTTTGTGAACGTTAATTATGTTTTAACAGGTTTATTTAAAATGATAATTATATTTAAATGTGTTTTAAATTGAGCTCCAATGTAACTCTAAACATATTTGATCAAAAGCACTGAAGTATGGATACTTAAAAATATATGTATGTTAAGTAAAAATCTTAGTATTTACCTAGTATAAAATAGCATATAAACTCGTTATAAGTGAAATACTTCCCATCATGTCATAGTAAACAGTGTTTAGAAAATACTTGCAGAATAATGACCAAAGTTTGTCTTCACTGCACAATAAATTTTTTAAATCTGGTGGAGAAAAATATAAATTAATTGTAAATTAAGAGGAATAATTGAATGTCTGCTATCAATACTTTGTGTTGTAAATTTTAGAGAAGATCAACTTGCAAATTCCTTTGAATACACCAGCAACAAAAGAAAACATTGAGAAATTAGATTTCATGAAAATTTTAAAAAGGGAATCAAAAGAAACGATCAACAGAGTAAAATGAGAACCCATAGAATGGGAGAAAATATTTGCAAATTTTATATCTGATAAGAGATTAAAATCCAGAACATAGAGAGAACTCCTAAAACTCAACAGTAATAAAAACAATCTGGTTTTGAAAATGGGCAAAGGATTTGAATAGACATTTCTCCAAGGAAGATATATGGGTGGCCAATAAGCACATGAAAAAATCCTCAACATCACTAATAGAGAAATTCTTATCAAAACTACATTGCAATACCATTTCATACCCATTAAGATGGTTACTACCCCAAAACAAAAAAATAAAAAGCCAACAAACAAAAAAACAGAATAACAAGCGTTGGCAAGAATGTAAGGAAATTGGAACACTTGGGCACCGTTAGTGGGAAAATGGTACATCTGCTGTGGAAAGCAGTATGGCAGATCTTCACATTATTAAAAATAGCATTGGGACTTCCCTGATGGCACAGTGGTTAAGAATCCACCTGCCAATGCAGCGGACACAGGTTCGAGCCCTGGTCCAGGAAGATCCCACATGCCTTGCAGCAACTAAGCCTGTGCGCCACAACTACTGAGCCTGCGCTCTAGAGCCCACAAGCCACAACTAATGAGCCCACGTGCTGCAACTACCGAAGGCCACACGCCTAGAGCCTGTGCTCCACAGGAGAAGCCACTGCAATGAGAAGCCTGCACACCGCAGCAAAGGGTAGCCCCCACTCGCCACAACTAGAGAAAGCCCACGCGCAGCAACAAAGACCCAACGCAGCCAAAAATAAGTAAATTAATTAATTAATTAAAAAAATTCTTGTGTAAAAATAACATTAACACATGATCCAGCAAAAATCCTTTCACATACCTTGTCAGGCTTCAGCTGGGACAAACAATATTCCTGGCAGTACTGGATATCCCCTGGGACACAAGAGGTGTCCCCAAATAAGGTGAAGAAGATACTACCCTCCCAAGATTCAGAGCCACTCCCAAAGGGAACCAAAAGAAGGATTCACACAATTTCCTTGAGAGCTGGCAGCAGTCAGTAGAACCTTAGCCTCAAATAGACTGTGACCTGCAGTTTTGTCCAGGCATATTTTTGGGTCCCCCAACCTGACAGTTGTCAAGCTAAGTTCTCAAGACACAAAATACAAACAAGAAGACTATAGCTGTCTCTGGAAGAGAAGGGATGAACAATCAATAGACAGCCAAAAGCAAATTAAGTCACAATTCAAAGATCTAAATCTTACAAATGTGTTTTGCCTGAATTTGGAATAGAGGGGACAACATGAAATTTTACCTTTCTCGCTAAAGATTTGGGAGAGCTGACTTTGGTAAGAGTTCTTATTCTTTGCTGGTTTCTGCCAGTTTTCCTAGGTCCTGTCTAGGTTCTGGAGCCAGTGTGGTGTCCCAGCAGTCCTCATGCTGGTCAACAGACACTGTAGAGGCGGAAAAGTAATTTTTCCTCTATTCTGGTGAATGCTTGGCTGAGACCCCTTTTTCTCTAGGGTATCTCAGAAACAGATGTTTATCTAGGTTAAAAGTTCTCTACCGTGGCCACTGTAATTCAAGATTATCTTTGGTAAGTTTAACCTGCGTTGTTCAGCCTTAAAACAAAAACTTATTCATCTGAAGGCTCACACTGGACACAGTCCAGCTTAAGTCAGAAACCTGGTCCAGTTTCTAAGTAGGACCCATTCTGACCTCAGATTTAGTCCAGTTTCTGACAGAGTCTGACCCAGGCCCAGTCAGGCCCCACATGATTTGTGGACCCAGTCTAGAAGAAGAAATGTTCAAATAAAATCTCACAGCTTGGGCTTCCCTTGTGGCGCAGTGGTTGAGAGTCCACCTGCCGATGCAGGGGACGCGGGTTC
>NW_006780679.1:1303598-1364099 GCF_000442215.2 Lipotes vexillifer | reverse complement strand
CCCAAAAAAAAAAAAAAAAAAAAAAAATCTCACAACTCATAATACAGAAACTGCAGGGCTAGGGTCCTAGAGGGACATACTCATGACCTCTCAAGACAGCAAGAAAGCAGCAAGCTAAGGGGCTCAACAGGTACCTATGTGTGGTAGTACATTACTCTTGGGGGCTGTCAGGGGTCTTCTTCAGTTTCCTCTTCTGACACAGGAACTGTTAAGACATAAACTGAGGCATATTAAACATGTAAGAGTTTATTTGAGCAAAAATTGATTTGAATCAGGCAGCATCCAATCTAGCAGATAGAAAGGAGCTCCAAGGAGCTGTACAAAATGAAAAACTTTTATAGGCAGAATGGAATGGGAAAAAAGTTATATTGTCAAAAATGTGGGTTAGTTATTATTTCCTAAAGGAAAGTTACTTTCCTTTAGGGACTGGCAGGCGTCTCTTAGGCAGATCACCTAACTAGTGCTGATCAGGCAGTTCCTGAGTGAGTGGTTTAAGATTACATTTCTGACTGAGTCGAAATAGTAATTAAGTCTTGGTTTGCTCATGTGGGACTTAGCATATTGACTCCGTGTTGGGCTTGTCGTCTTGTTTTTGACAAACTCGTGTCTATTTATGGACAAGTGGATAAGTGTGGTATATATGTAACATGGGATATTATTCAGCCTTAAAAAGGAAAGAAATTCTGACATATGCTCCAAAATGCATGAACCTTGAGGACGTTATGCTAAGTGCCTGTCACAAAGACAAATACTCTGATTCCAGTCATACAAGGTACTTAGAGTAGTCAAAATCATAGAAACAGGAAACAGAATACTAGTTGCCAGGAGCTTTATGAGGGGAATGGGGAGTTACTGTTTAATGAGTGTAGAGTTTCAGTTTTTCAAGATGAAAAGGGTTATGGAGATGGATGGTGGTGATGATTGAACACCATTAGGAGCCACCACTAAAGTGTACACTTAAAAATGGTTAAGATGCTGCATTTTATGTTATGTGCATTTTACCACAATAAAAACTTATTTAAAAAATAGAACAGACATATATTCCCAAATGCTAAAAAGAAACAAGCAAAGAAAACAAAACAACTTTTGAATAACTAGATTGAAGTAATGTGAGAGGAAAAGGAAGAAATCAACTAAATCATTCAATTAAAGTTTATTGAGTGTGTACTGTCTGAATTAGATTTGAATGCAATGAGGAGAGGGTGAAAAAGCGAGATTTCATTTCTCTAGGAAACATCATTCTAGTGGGGAAGGTAGAGAATAATAAAGTAGTCAAATAGATAAGCAATACGCTTATACGTTTTGGTGTTACATAGGAAAACAATACACTGAGTAATAAAACAGAATAACTTGAGATGGAGTGGCCAGTAAAAGCCTCTAAAAGGGGACAACATTTGTGCTGAAACTTAAAGGATGAGAGTGATTAAGAGAAGAGCTGAAAGAAGAGTAATTTACATAAAAAGAATAATTGAAAAGGCCCGAAGGTAAAAAAAAAAAAAAAATCCTGTTCAGAGAATCAGAGGCAGTGCAAATTTGTCTTCCTATGAATCCAGTAACTTAGATTATGTGGCCCAAATTTAACTATGCTTCTTAGCCCTTTTCCATTTTGAGTTATTCTTGAAAGTCTGGTTGATGGCAAGCAAAGAAGATATGGGGACTAAGTAAGGGGGTGGGGAAGGGGGAGACTAGAAATGAAGAAGCTAAATTCTGATCCCATTGGGCCAATGAAGAGTAAAAGGACTGGAAGAGAGAAGAAAATTGAAAAGAGCAAACAAAGAAGGAAGACTCTAGGCTTAGGAAAAAATGCAGGGTAGCCAAGATTGTCAGAAAACTACAGGCAACCCCGTGTGAAAGAACTCCCGGGATTTCCGTAGAACATGCACATTCTAAAGACGGTGAAGTCTGCACATACAACAGACAGGGATCTGAAGTAAGAGGGAGGGCAGAAGCAAGTTCTGGGCAATGTCATGCAGATAGAGCTAAAGATAAGAGGCAGTTTAAGAACAGTCACACTTTCATTTGGAATGGCAAGTGAAAGAAAAGGATTACCTGCCTCCTTCTCAAACTAAAGCTAAAGCACAAAAACAAGGTATCATCAAACAGTGGGAGCCTCCAGGAGGGGAATAAACCTGCCTTTCTTATTCAGCGTGTAGCTTAGCTCACTCAAGAGGCAAAGAGCAATTAGAGTTTTTAAAATGTATGGTTAAGTTACATACACAAAGTACACATTTTAAATACAATTTTCGTAACACAGTTATACATACACAGTTTTAAGATTTCTGTATCAACATTAGTGCTTAATGATAACAGTGGGTAATCTCAATAGAACTATTTGGCTATTGCATCAAGATTCTGTGAATTTTCAGAGAAGAAAATTTCTATTTCGCTGAGTAGATTCAGGCTATGTTTTCAGGAATGGTTGTGCAGTGTTTGAGAGCTAGCCAGCCTGTGTTCTAAGAGGTAAAAAATGGATAGGACGTCTCATCTGGATCCTCTATTCATATATTGTTCACTGGGTTCTCTCCTACAATTGTGTGGTCGTATGGTCCTCCCATGCGAGGAGCAAAGGGCTCCTTAGGTTCAAGCTGTGGAAAAACGTCCTTTGTTCACACTATTTTTACTCTCCATGTAGGACTTCCAAAGATCTTGAGGCCCATGACTGCCACATCCATGGGTAGAATATATGTAGTGCTGTGGGAATGTAAATGAACTGTTCTGATAGAGCAAATTGGAGGATTATGCTTAATTATCTAACATTCATTCATTTAAGCAGTATTTTTTGAAGTGCCTCCTATGTGCCAGGTACTGTTGATTTCCCTACTGAGAAATCACCAGGGAATAAAACCAAGTCCTTTTTAGAATTTACATCCTGGGGAGGTAGAGGGAGAAAAGATGAAAAAAAAAAAAAAAAAGTAAAATTATAATACATCACATGTTGATCCTTGCTAGATAAAAACATGATAAAACAGCATCAAAGGAATAGAGGTGCCAAGGTAGGAGGGTGCTTTATACAGACTACTTTATGTAGTAAATGTAGGCATTGCTGATGAAATGGCACTGCAGCAGATACCAGAAGGAGGGGAAAAGGAGGAGCCCCAAAAATATCTGAGGTAAGAGTTTTAAAAGGAGTAGAAACAATGAAAGCAAAAGTCCGGATGTGGGAATGTGTTTGCTGTTTTGGGGAGCAGTCGGAAAGTCAGTGTATTTTGAGCAGATTAATGCAAAGAGGGTAATGGTGGCAGACAGGATGAGAGGGGCGGTGGAGATGAGAATGCAAACCATCTTGTAGACCAATATCCAGACTTCTTTTTTTTCCCATCGAATGAGGTACAAAGTTAATGGAGAGATTTAATTTGGGAAGTGATTGAATTTACGGTATTTAAAAAATTTTTGAATAGGTAATACATTTAGGTGGTTTATGGATAAAGATGACATAGAACGGTTTTACACTACAAATTCTTGCTCTCATCCCTGTCTCCATTCACATGATTTACCTGCATTTTCAGAACCATTTTTGTTAGCTCTTATATAAGTTTATCTTCAGACAAATAAAAGGATTTACAAATATATTTATATCACTACTGCCTCACTTTTTACACCAACGTTTGTCTACTTTATTTACCATGTTTCTTCTTGCCTATTTTCATTTAACTGTGTATTCTGGAGAGTTCTCTATTAATAAATAGAGATTACCATCTTTTGTCATTTTTATACAGCTGCATAACTATTCCATTGTATGGATATACCACTTTAATTAGCATTGACCTATTTCTGTCTAGTTGTTTCCAATTTTTGCTATTGTAACAATGTTGCAGAAAAACTACTTAATTTTATATTGATACATGTGCAGTAGTATTCAAATGAATACATACTCAGAGCTGAGGTTGCTCTGTGAGGTTATAGGTGTATACTTTTGATGAAGATTGCTAGATCCCTTTTTGAACTTTCATCATCTCTACTCTCATTAGCTATCACATTAGATATAATTTGAATTTATCTTTTTGAGAATTATTGAGCATTGTTTCATATACCTATAGGACAATTGTGTTTCTTTTTCTTTTCCTGTTAAATGTCTATTTCTTTCCTTTGCTTATGTTTAAAATTAGGTTGCTGGTTCTTTTTTCTTTTTAACTTCAGCAGCCTTTAAGATATTAGGAAGAATAGGCTTTAGTTTGTTTTATTTGTTACAAATATTTTTCCAGTTTATCTTTTTGTTTTAATTTGCCTTTATTCTTACCTTAATTCTTTGTTTTTTGCTTTAATTATTAATAATAAAATGAGTGACAAACTTTCTAAAGACAGTTTTGGCTGCTGTGTGTTGTGTAGATTACAAATGGGTATAGATGAAAACAAGGAGGCAAGTTAGTAAGCTATTGCAGTAATACAGGGGAGAAATAATGGTGGCTCAAATTAGCGTGACAGCAGTAAAAAGAGTTGGAAGTTATCAGATCTGGGGTGTACTTTAAAGGTAGAGCCAGCAGAAATTGTTAATGGATATGGGCTGTGAGAAGGGGAAAAGAAGATTTGAGGATGAAGACAGTGTTTCTAATCTGAGCAGCTACAAGATGGATTTGTCGTTGACTGATTCCATGGAAGATACAGGTTTAGGATGAAATTTCCAAAGGTGAGCAGACAATTGGATAATCAAGGGAGAGCTATGGGCTGGAGATAGAAATTTAGGAGCTGCCAGTATATAAATGATGTTTAAAATCATAAGACGGAATAAGATCTCACAGGGAATGAATGTAGAGGAATAGGAACTGAGCCCTGAGGAAATGAGGAAACACTAACAGAAGAAAATGAAAAGAGATAGCCCTTGTATATAGAGGAGAACGAGAGGGCTGAGGTCCCAAAAGCCAAGCGAAGAAATATTTCAAGGAATGAATAAGCATCCTTACAAAATGATGCTTATATGCTGAGTGAAAGGGAGGACCAAGAACTGTCTATGTAATTTAGCAATGTGAATGGTGTGACTTTCATAAGATTTATTTTGGTAGAGTAATAAGATGAAGGAAGAGTAAGGATATAGTCAATTTTAAAAAAGCACAGATACTATAGCATATGGTATGTGTTGGGCTGTACCCCGCAGGTCTGCAAGCCCTGTAATTGCCCAGCCACAAGACCAAAGAAAGAACCCCGTGTCAGCGACCAAGACATCAAGGGTTTATCAGATAGGGGACCATACATGTCTGAAGCAAGGTCCTGGAGTGACACCCCAACCTGCCACCTTGCACGGCAGATGACAGGCAAGACACGGCAGAAGTCTTCCTTCTCTACTGGGGAGGTTGTGGAGATGAGGTTACCAGTTTAGGGGGAAATGACATCAGGTTGGCTCTTCAGTTGCCAGGGAAACCAGCAGAGGGGCACATCCCTCACAGCCCCCTGGCATTAACAACCATCTTGGGGCAGATGTTTCCCCTTTGATAAACTACCATAGTGGAGCCATTCTGATCTAAAGATTAGGACAGTCACTGATTGGGGCAGCGGAGGTGAGGTAGGGGAGGGGCATGAAGCACATAGGCAATTACTGATTAAGCTCTATGATTCAGAGGTCCATCATATGGTAATTCTGTTTTTAGTTTTTTGATAAACCTCCATACTGTTTTCCACAGTGGCTGCACCAATTTACATTCCCATCAACAGTGTAGGAGGGTTCTCTTTTCTCAACATCCTCACCAACATTTATCTGTGTTATATATCCAAAAAATAAAAATAAAAAAATTCAAAACGATATGTGAACCCTAATGTTCATAACAGCATTATTTACAATTGCCAAGATATGGAAGCAACTTCAGTGTCCATCAACATGAATAGATAAAGAAGATGTGGTGTGTACACACACACACACACACACACACACACACACACACACACACACACACACAGTGGAATACTACTCAGCCATAAAAAGGAATTAAAATTTGCAATTTGCAGTAACATGGATGGGCTTGGGTGGTGTTATGCTAAGTGAAGTAAGTTAGATGGAGAAAGAAAACATTATATGATGTCACTTATATGCAGAATCTTAAAAATACAACAAACTAATGAATATAACAAAGAAGCAGCCAACTTACAGATACAGAGAGCAAACTAGTGGTCACCCGTGGGGAGAAGAAAGTGAGGAGGGGTAATATAGGGGTAGGGGATTAAGGAGAACAAACTATTATGTATAAAATAAGCTATGAGGATATATTGTACAATACAGGGGATATAGCCAATATATTATAATAACTATAAATGGAGTATAACTTATTTATTCAAAAAATAGAAGAGGGGAGGTCAGTCATATGAATAAGTCTAGGAGAAGAAAGGACTGGTGCAGCAGGGAATATACAGAGAACAAGAGAACAACCATCCTGAGTGGCCTGATAATACAGTATTCTAATTGGAATGATGCAGTAGAGAGCACAATTAAATGTTATAGAAGAAGAGAAACATGTTGGTATTATGTCCTTGAGTTAATGAGATAACATTTGGTCTATCCCAAAGTATACTGTTTGGTGTTCAATAGTAACATGCAGTCAAAGGGTTCTATTTGCTCCAGCCTTACTCACCTGTCTACAGATAAGTGTAGAATAAAAAGAAAATTAAATTGAACCAGTACTTCAGCATTTCCAGGCAATTATGAGTGATAGCGAGGTTTGTGTTATAGTTGAGGCTAGATATGAGATGGTAGACTGTGGGATTCAAACTGGCCAAGGATGAAGTTAGGACATGAAAGGGTGAAGAACAATGGAAATGTGCTAGAATAACAGCTTATAGGTTCTAGGGTAGAATAGCAATTGTTGAAACTGGGAAATTAATGAGAAGACCTTGAAAGATAGAGGGTGATGTTTGGAAACTAGAATGTCTGAAATGGAGGTAACGAGGAAAATGTATTAACTGGTTGAAAAAAGAAAAACAACTATTAAATAATATCACAGTGTGCTATGGGATAGAGAACACTCATTTAAAGAGAGAAATTTAAGGATCTTAGAACCAGGATTTTGGAAGGATTATCTTTTTGACTATTAAAATGGTTCAAGAGCAAAGGCAGGAGAGAGGAACAGTATACCAGGTACCAAAATCTCCACGGGATGAATGGAGATTTTGCATTAGTCAGTAAATGATAACATAATGTTTCCCTTTTAATTTGCTTTACATAGCTTCAGTTTTATATCTAGAACATCATACTTACCATTAGTATTCAATAATACTTTAAAAAGTATATAAATCATCTAACACTAAAAAATAGTCCCAAGAACTTTAAATCTGTATTTACTTTCTTCTTTGAAACTCCTATTTGTTTGTTTCTTTGTTTTCAGAAAATAGCGTGCTTGCTTTAACAAATTTGGATAATAGAGCATGGTACTAATTACTATTTTTATTCCTACTCTGTTTATCTTCCATCTCAGACTTCAGCAATACATTTATTTCCTCAAAGTAATTGCCTAGGGGAACCACTGATTCTTATATATTATGTAATCTAGTACCCTTATTTTATAAGTGGCAGAGCTGAGACCCATAAAAAGTGTTGCTTGTTTAAGGACATTTGTCTAGTTAGTGTCAATTCCCAGTTGGGTCGGGATACCAAGATTAATGCCCTGATTTCTGGTCTAAACTGACTTTATGTAATGGTGTGGGAGTAGGTCTGATGAGGTTGCTCTAAAGATACAGCCAAATACATCACATAGACTCTAGGATTTGGTTTTGACCTGCCCAATCTACTCTGCCATTAGAAAAAAGAAAAATTCTAACAAATTATAACTTGTTTCAATTCTGAAAAGGGGATGAGCTATAAACTTTTTACACTCTCAACTTTGGGAGACATATATATATATATATATATATATATACATACACATATATTATTTTTTTCGGTACCAATAAGTCTTTATTCATTGTATTTTCCCAAGGAAAAGAAGGGGAAGGGAAAAGGGTCAGCATGTGTGTTACAAAATGATAGCAAATGGGAAAGGAAGTACCTGGCACAGCAAAATCAACCAATAAACACTGCACAGATGGGGTCGCCAAATCCCAAGGGGGCTCAGTCTCCTGCAGTTCAGTAATGAGGGGAAGGGATGAAGAACAGGTACATGCTTTTCTCTCCCCCCCCTCCCTCCCCATAAATTCAAGATTTCACACAAAGCTTTGGTTTCTAGCAGTAAACATGGAGTTAATTTGCCCGTCTCCTATTAAATCTCGTGGCCCCTTTGACGTAAGTTTCTTGCACCTGCATAAAAGTTCCTGAGTGACTTGGCTATATATTCATCTTTCCTTTCGTGGTCTCCCAACCCCACTTTCTACATGGAAGGCCACCTCGTTGCTCCTCTCTACCCTAGGATTAGAGATTAAAGTAGGTTTTAATCCATCCAAAGACAGCAGTCTGTTTGACATGAATCAAATCAAGGAATGGTCATGACTTGGGAACAAGGGATGGAGAATTCTTAGCTTCTTCAGGATTTTTGCACAAATCATTTAATCACAGACACCCCACAAATTAAACGTATAGGTGTATGGACTATTTTGGGGGGGCATGAAGGGGGAAAGAAGAGGGGGTAGGAATACAGTTTTTAGGACAGAAGATCTTGTTCAAAATAGGAAACAGGGGAAGGGGGGGAACACAAAAGAAAGTGTGGTTCAAGACCTCCCACTTCATAAAGTGGGGGCCCCCAATCTTATGTTTCAGATCTTTTCGGCTGGTGCAGACCTTTTGTCAAAGATGCTTTGGCTATTTTTCTCAATATAAAAAGTTTGTAAACAATAAAATCCCAAAAGAACATGGAGAAGACCAACACATTATATTTACACAAACTAGGCCACCTAGCAACCACCAGATCAGCTACTTGTGAAGTCCTACAAAGCCCAGACAAATACAATAACTAGAGGGGGGCAGCAATTGGGAGAGACAAGAACCCAGGATCAGACACACATCACCCAATGCGTTCTATTGCATTTGCCCCGTTACAACACAGTGAGGTAGGTTTGCAGTGATCTCACAGCAAGTAAATGAAACCCCCTTTTCTCCTTTAGCTACCATGACACTAATTACTGCGGCAGCAGGGCAGGACACTGGCTCTGGGAACCACAAAGAAGCCATCACTGATGGTCTCTCTGGAAACCAAGGAGGAAAAGCCCAGAATTGTTAAAGATTAAGGATCTTATCCTTGTTTCATATATCCATCCCTGGGCAGCTCAAGACGGGTACAGAGGCGTCATTTTTAAAACCTGTCCTTACCAACTCACAGTTTTTACAAAAACACTTACAATACACCCTGTTGTGTGTGTTAGGCCTAGCCCAATCCAGTGAAGGATGGACCTGGTATGTAAAGCGAGTCCTGTGCCCTGGGATTAGAGGCCCGGAACAGGAATCCTTTATCACACATACGGATGATCTCTGCCTAACCTTGGCTTCCCCTCTCTGCACCTTTTACCTGGCCCAGCCTCTCCTAACCTCTCAGTACCACCTTTTCCTGTTCAGACCAATTTCCAATCTTTCAGTAGAAGGAGACCATGCCATGGGGCAACCCAGTTAAAACCTAGTCTCCCATGAAACATAGAAGATGGAGGGATTTCAAGAGGACACTATGGCAGAAAAGCCAGCTCTAGTTGGCAAAAATGAGGTAGTTCAATAGGCTATACACTCCAAAGAGTTGTTCTCTCTGGTGATACAGCAACAAAAAGTATTCCTGCTATGCAGACCTGGAGCTGCTGCCGACTTATCCCTGAGATTGCTCATGTACCTGAGAACACAGTGCAGGAATGAGGGCCTTAGATTAAAATACACAAAAATACAAAACCAGAATATTTATATTATGAAAAAAAAGTTAAAATGCACAAGATACATCATTTGCACACAGCTAGTGCATTTGGCATCCTGGAGAAAGTGGGACCCAAGGTACAGTTATCCAAGGGAGCAAATAAATAAAATTGTATTGGCCCGGAATGGGGTGGGAGTGAGCTTAGAAGCAGCAGGTCTGCAGCTGTTCCCTCAACCCCCCTTTTGCCTATCATCACAACCCATTGCTTGGGACAGTTCTCAGCACTCTGTCCCAGGAGGGGGTTATGAGGAGACAGGATGCGGAAAACCCTGTCTTACCCCTGAGATATTTCCTCCCACAGAATGTAGTGGCTTGTGGGTTTGGGCCCATCAATCTGGTCTCACGCTTAATCTTTTCACTCTGGCATGGGAAATATTATTCCATATCCTTCTTGAAGAGTAAAACAACTTCCCTATCCAGGCCACTTTCAAAAGCTGGAGATTCTAGGGGTGGAGACTCAGATAAAGCATGCAGGAAGGGTTACCCCCAAAGCCCTCACGTGCATTTGGATAGAGCATGATTGGAGTTTCTTTGCCTCACCCCTTCCCTCCACCAAGAGGGAAGAGGGGGTGACGCTGTAGACCCCGGCCTGAGATATATGGCAATGCCAGCTGCCCCCTACCCGCCCTGTCCCCCCTTTCTCCACTCTGCCGATTGATGCCTGTTCCTCAAAACTTTCTGATCACACACGGAAAACCCCCATCCACTGTGGCTCAATTCTGGGCCTCTGGGAGCATGGTAGGGCTATGGATCTCTTCTTCCTCCTCCCGAAAGTAGGCTGGCTTTCCCTGGGAGCTGGGAGCTTGCTGGGCCTTCAGTGGACGCGAAGCTACCATATGGTTGATGCTCTGGCAGAAGTGGCACTTCTTGGGCTGGGGTAGCCGTTTGCATTCCTTGGCATGATGGCCTAGACCTCCACAGTTGTAGCACCTATCTCCCTTTGATCTGCGTTTCTGCATGTTCTTCCATTTGGGCCGCCTCTCACTCCCAATGCAGGACACCCCACCAGGGCCGGTGACTCGAATAGATTCCAGGCCCTTGGCAGACTTCTTAAAGGTGAACTCTACGGCCTCACCCTCCTTCAGGCTCCGGAAGCCTTCCATGTGCAGCCTACTCTGGTGCACAAAGACATCCATTGGCGGCGAGGGCGGCGAGAGAGACCCCGGACAGGAAGCCGAATCCCATGCGCACGTTGAACCACTTAACAGATGCCGGCTCCGCGCAGCAGCTGCGGCTCCTCGGCCGCCCCGGCCGCGTCCTCCTGCACCTCCTCCGGCCACCTGCAAACTGCTGGTTTGACACAGAGCTCACGGTAGTGGGCTGAGCCCGCGGCCCTGGGCCCCAGGTCGGCTGGCTGCTGGCCCCAGAGAAGTCTGGAGGCAAAGGGCTATATTTTTAAAATACCCACAAAAGTACTCATGCTGGCATCCAGATTTTATACACACTGACTGCCATTTGCTTTAATCAAGCAGTGGCCTCCATTATGTCAGTCTTGGCTGTCATGAAGCAGGAAAAGGAATACTGCCTCATCAGACCCTAGAGAAATTCTATAATGGAACTTAACTCACTAAATGATGGCTAATAATTATATCACATAGGTGAGACAATCCACTTGAAAATAAGCTTAGTATAAAGCAATGTGAGTATCGAATAGAAACATTTTCATTCCCTATTCAAAAGTATCTTGTTTTAAAATGTACCTAATATCTTATGTCTTATCTTCATGTCATATGCAGGTAGACAAAATCTGGTCTATACTAAGAAAGTAAGGTTAAGAATATTTTTCAAATTCTAATTTAAGGAAGAAAAGCCAAAACTAAAAATGACAGAGTTTAGTAAAGAAAGAGGTCCACATTCTGAGATATATGTTGTTTAGAATTTCCAGTATTGTCAATTACATGTAAGTACTTTTTTTAAAATTTATTTTATTTTTGGCTGCGTTGGGTCTTCGTTGCTGCACACAGGCTTTATCTATTTGCAGCGAGCGGGAGCTACTCTTCGTCGTGATGTGTGAGCTTCTCATTGTGGTGGCTTCTCTTGTTGCGGAGCACGGGCTCTAGGCAAGCAGGCTTCAGTAGTTGTGGCACACGAGCTTAGTTGCTCCACAGCATGTGGGATCTCCCCGGACCAGGGCTCAAACCGTGTCCACTGCTTTGGCAGGCGGATTCTTAACCACTGCGCCATCAGGGAAGCCCTATGTGTAAGTGCTGAATGAACAAAGCTGCTCAACTCCTTAGCAAAAACATATAATTTATCACGAAAATGCTTACACACACAAACACACACACAGACATACAAAGAGAAGCCTCTCAAAATTTTAGGCATCAGAGAGAAGAAAGCCATAGTGATTTTTTCCACTTGAGATTAAAAGCATTTATCATTTGCACTATACATTTAGCAATTTATCTTTCTTTTATATCTCATGTTCTCAAATCAATCATAGGATCAAGAATTATTCTTAGAATCTGTACTCCCACAACAGTGAGTAGGGTGCCCTGTACAATGACAGCTCCTAATGACTGTTACACCTTAACAAGACAAACTATTGTCTAATTAGGAAAGGAGGGAATCAGAAATGATAAGAGTAACACTGGAAAGCCCCAGAATGATCATTACTCTTGAATTTCCTAATATTAAAGTAGATGTATTCATATTTAGAGAAAAAGGTCATTTGAAAATAGACTGAGTAAAAAAGAAAGCGTAGTTCTTTAGTTCTATACAATAACAAAATCTTACTCTAAAATTCCCTTTTCAAAATATGAGTTCTTGAAGACAAAAAAAAAAAAAAAAGAAACAGTCTAGAAATGTTTTCAGTTACATTGTCCTAAAACACAGTCAAATGTTTATTTTGCCTATTATTCTTATTTCTTTACGTTCCCTGTGTAGACTCTTGAGGTGAATAGGAGTGATCTGTTTCTATTACCTTTAAAAATGAGGGAAAAAAAGTGGTAAATAAGGATACAGAGAAGAGTCCTTGGTCTTTTCTCTGTCACGCTGTCCACAAATAGCTGAGGGAGGTGACGGAAGAGAGAGGTCAAGACACTGAGACAGACCTGGGTCCACCTCCACCATTTCCTAGTTGAAAAGGAAATTCTTAGAAAGTTGTTAGCCCTGCACCTCAAACATAGTAAGGATACAATGAGGTCATCTGTTAATATTTTATCACTTCTGACACAATGTATAAAATACCCTATTTTTTGATAATTGTATGAGAATATATCAGGAGGGTTTTGCTTCTTATTGATAGCATGATAGACTTTTATAGAACTTTCACAGATACTCTTTTGAAACCACTTCAAACTCTGGAATCACTACTTTTTCACAGCTTCTCCCTTCTCCTCCAGTCCCAACTCCCTCAACTAACGTCACAGCCAGGACTGTATCAGGATGGCTCTGTAGCCATCGGCCATCTGCCATCTAGAACAGCCTTCCAGGACTCTCCATTCCATTAACTATCTTTAAAACTCAGCTAAAAATATTCTCTTCTTCCTTGCCTTATATATGTTAACTCCTCCCTGCCAGGGATTTTAACTTTGTAACGTAATGATTTTTTAGCCTTAATTTTTTCTAATATCAATATAAATATTCAATTTAATTCACCCCATAGATGATGATACATTAAATACAGGTATAACAAATTAGCCTTAGTTCATGATGTCAATGACTTTTTTAAAACAAACATTACATCATGAAATAATGCAATCAGTGCTTTTAGATAGCTGAAAAAAATCGCAAACTACAAAAGATGTGAAATTAAGACATTTCATTAAAGAATGTACTGAGAAAGAGATGTGGAACTAAGTATAATTTTGAAGTTAAATTGGGGAGGAAAGTCACTAAGGTAGCCAGATACCTGACAACCACTTATAAAGAATCGGCTCTGTTCAAGTCACTGTGTTAAAAACTAGAGGTTTGAAGACTCCAAGTGTATAATAGTACACATAAATGTAATATGAGGTGTAATTTTCAAGAAGAATAAAGTTGGAGGTCTCACACTTCCTGATTTCAAAACTTAACTACAAAGCTACATTAAAACAGTGTGGTACTGGTATAAAGGCAAGCATACAGACTTTTGGAATAAAATAGAGAGCCTAGTAATAAGCCCTCACATATATGGTCAAATGATTTTCAACAAGGGTGCCAAGATCATTTAATGTGGAAAGGATAGTGCTTTCAACAAGTAGTGTTGGGAAAACTGGGTGTTTACATGCAAAAGAGTAAAGCTGGGCCATTACTTTATACCACTTGCAAAAATTCAGTCAAAAGGGATCAAAGATCTGAAGAGTTAAAACTATAAACTTTAGAAACAAACAAAGGGGAAAAGCTTCATGACATTGGATTTGGCAATGATTTCTTTGATATGAAACCAGAAACAGACAACTAAAGAAAACTTATTGGAGTTAAAAATTAAAACCTTCTCTGTGTTAAAGGGCACTATCATAAAGTGAAAAGGCAACCTACAGAATGGGAGAAAATATTTGCAAATCATATCTGGTGAGGGATTAATATCCAGAATATATAAAGAACTCTTTATAATTCAACATCAGTAATAACAACCAATGCAAATTAAAAAATGGCAAATAGACATTTATCGAAAGAAGATATACTAATGGTCAGTAAGAACACAAAGACCCTCAGCATCATTAATCATAAAGGAAATGCAAATCAAAAACAATACCACTCCACACCTATTTAGATGGCTATTTTTTTTTTTTTTTTTAAAGGCATTAAAGAACAAACAAAAAAAGCAAAACAGAAAATAGCAAGTCTTGGTTAGGATGTGGAGAAATTGGAATCCTTATGCATTCCAGGTGGAAATGTAAAATGCTGTAGCCACTGTGAAAAATGTTTTGGAAGTCCCTCAAAAAATTAAACATAGGATTGTCAGATGATCCAGCAATTTTACTTCTGGGTACATACCCCAAAGAACTGAAAACAGGGACTTGAACAGATATTTATACCACGTGTTCATAGCAGTATTATTCACAATAGTTGAAAGAAGGAAACAACCTAAGTGTCCATAAACAGATGAATGGGTAAGCAAAATGTGATATATACATACAATGGAATATTATTCAGCATTAAAAAAGGAAGAAAATTCTGACACATGCTACAACATGGTTGAAACTTAAAGACATGATGCTAAGTAAAATAAGCCAAACAAAAGAAGACAAATATTGTATGATTCCACTTACATGAGATACTCTGAAATAATAGCAAATATACATATTGGTCTCTGCTCCCAGTTCCTGGTACAGAGATCCTAAAAACCATGCAATTTCCTGAGCAATAAGAGCACTAGGATCATCTTTTGTTTTAATATTTGGTCTTTGACTCTAGTTCTTGACATGGAGCTCCCAAATCCCTTTGAATTTCCTGGGTGATAGGAGTGTCTTCTGTTCTACTGAGGTGACTCTAGGTTGGCTCCTGTACAGTGGGTTGTCACCAGAAAGACAAAGCCATGATTAGAAATTTGGAATTTTCAGGCCCTCCCTGTTCCACAGAGAGGGGAGAGGGTCTGGAAATGGAGTTAATGATCCATTATGCCTTCTTGGTGAAGCCTACATAAAAATCCCCAAAGTGTGGGGTTTGGAGAGCTTCAGGATGGCTGAACACATGGAAGTTCTGGGAGAGTGCTACACCCAGAGAGGCCATGGAAGTTCATGCCCCGTCCCAAATACCTTACTCTGTGCATCTTCTCCACCTGGATGTTCACCTGTATCCTTTATCAAATCCTTTAAAAAACTGGTAAATTTAAGTGTTTCCCTGAGTTCCGTGAGCCACTCTAGCAAATTAATTGAATCTGTACAGGGGTCGTGGAAAGTCAGCTTTACGGCTAATAGATCAGAAACAAAGGTGAAAACTTGGACTTGCTATTGGCATCTATTAGTGGGATGGGAGCAGTCTTGGAGGACTGAATCCTTAACTTGTGGGATCAGATAGTGTCAGAATTGAGTTAAATTGTAGGATACCCAGCTGGTGTTGCAGAGAATCACGTAGTGGGGGAAAACCCATGCCTAGTGTTAGAAGCGCTGTGAGTTTGGTCATAGTGTGAGAGTAAAGGAGAAACACAAGAGTACTGTAGGTTTTTCCTACTCAGGGATCTAGAGTAGTCAAATTCATAGAGGTAGAAAGTAGAATGGTGGTTGTCGGGGCTGCGGTGGTTGCAGGGGGCGAAGGAGAGTTCTTGTTTCATGGGTACAGTTTGGAAAGGTGAAAAAGGCAGATGGTGGTGATGATCGCCAATAATGTAAATGTACCTTACACTACCAAACTGTGCACTTGAAAATGATAAAATAGTAAATTTTATGTTATGTGCATTTTACCACACTAAAAAAATGATTTTCAAACGCACAGAATAGATACAATTGAGAAATTTACATAAAAAATACACATGTATGTTATAAGTAATCAGAGAAGTGCAAATTAAAGTAGTGAGATTTTAATTCACCCATCAGATTGTATGTATACACAGACACACACGCACGAATGAACTTGTTGGACGTAAATTTTCTTTTTGTTCAAGGGAGTCCTGCCTTTGAAAGTGCAATATACATTTACTGTTAACATTAAAACCATTGATAACCCCACAATGTAATTCTTCTAGCCTAGAAAGCATTTGTTCATAAAGAGCCATAAACAAAGACTTTCATTATGGGATTGTTTTGCAATAGGAATTAAAAAAAAAAATCCTAGTTTCCCTAATCATTTTACTGAACAAATGAATAGTAGTAAATCTGTATTATGAAATACTTATATTGTGGTTAAAACAAAAGCTATATACTTATACACATGCATATGTAGGAAATGGAGGTATTTTCCAGACATATTGTTAAGTGATAAAAGAAGCTGCTAAAAAATGGATAGAATAAAATATTGTATTAAAAAATACCCAAACCCAAAACACATCTCACTAAAACATATATTTCCCATTTTGTTTGTAAATTTTTGTAAAAAAATTCATTAAAGTTGTGGTTGGAAAATTTAACACTGTACTGATACTGTTGGAAATCAAATAAGGAATTAAATATTCCAATCTTCTGTACTTTAACAAAGTAAACAATCTTTATTATCTTTGTACATATAATACAAAACTATGCATACATATAATTTTATGTAACATATAGTGTTTATAATATCAGTAGCTTCCTATTACTTTTGTTGATATCTTTTTTCATTATTATTTTTTTTATTGGGGTATAGTTGCTTTACAATGTTCTGTTTCTGCTGTACAGCAAAGTGAATCAGCTATACGTATACATATATCCCCTCTTTTTTGGATTTCCTTCCCATTTAGCTCACCACAGAGCACTGAGTAGAGTTCCCTGTGCTATACAGTAGGTTCTCATTAGTTATCTGTTTTATACATAGTAGTGTATATATGACAATCCCAATCTCCCAATTCATCCCACCCCTCGTTTCCCCCCTTGGTGTCCATATATTTGTTCTCTACATCTGTGTCTCTATTTCTGCTTTGCATATAGGTTCATCTATACCATTTTTGTAGATTCCACATATATGCGATAATATACGATATTTGTTTTCCTCTTTAGTTGCTATATCTTAAAGTACTTCTCTGTTTTTGAGATTTGTATTTGACAAACTCTGGAGTGCTAGAATAAATATGTTAGTATCATTGTATATTTTGAAATATTTTCACAAGAAAAATTCTGAGGGCTAGGAACACTGATTAAAAGCTATAAATGTTTTGTTGAATAATATTCCAGTGGTATTCAAGTAATTTACTCCAAATGTATCGTGTGAGCATATTGCCTATTGCCTTCAAACCAACTTAGCCAATATTGGGTATTATTATTAACTTTTTTTTCTGACTTGGAAATCATAAATAGTATTCATTGCTGTTTAATTTGCAGTATTTTTCCAATTCAAAGGTGAAAAAATATCCAATATTGTGGTCTTCCAAATATATATTCTCTTCTGGGATTTTTTCCTTTGCTTATTTTTCAAGGAGGTCTTACTATCATAGTTATCAAGTTATAGGAATATAATATAGATATCCCTAATTTACTATTATAGTGTCAATTTTCCATTGACTCTGCTTTTTTGCTTTTTTAAAATTTTATTAATATTGCTATTATTATACAGTAATATTAATATCATTATTACTATCATTTTCAGAAAAGCTATCCTCTTTGTCCCCCATTATTAAATAAAACATAATACTGAGCCATGCACAAATTATAACAACAGAGCTTTATCTACTTGTACAAAGTATAGACATCTGTTTAACTTGCAGCCAAATCAAGAACTGAAATACTACCAAAATCTGAAGCCTCCTACTTCCCCTTTCAGTTAGTTCTTGTTATTTGTTACACTATAAATTAATTTTATACACACAATTCTTTTGACATTTTATAATCTTTGAATTATCTTTTCTCACCTCGAATTTTAGAAAGATGCAATGGCCTCCAATATCAGACAAATACTCAAATTTACTTTATACTGATTCTCACTGTATGATTTTGGGTGCTAGTCAACTTGAACATACAGACTCTTGGGAATGTAGCAAAAGTAGTCAAAACTCTACTTAAAATATCAATTTATTAAGTGACTATGTACATGGAATTACTTACATTCAAATAAAATGATCAAATATATTAATTGGGAAATAATGGGCTTTATTTATCCCTTACTTCAAGGACTACTTCACAAACTTTACCTGTAGCTATGCTATTACTGTCTTTTATCATCACTAAAGCCACATTTTTTTTTCCATCTAGATACTTCCTAAGCACCTCATTTTTACTGCTGGCCAAGTTCTTTAAGATAGATATACTTTTTAATCCATATATGCTGCTATTCCTGTAAGTTTTATTATTATGAGGCACAATTTGTAAAATTTTGTACAAAATTGTGTATGAGGCACAATTCTGTAAAAGTTTTATTATTGGGCTTCCCTGGTGGCGCAGTGCTTGAGAGTCCGCCTGCCGATGCAGGAGACGCGGGTTCGTGCCCCGTTTCGGGAAGATCCCACATGCCGCGGAGCGGCTGGGCCCGTGAGCCATGGCTGCTGAGCCTGCGCGTCCGGAGCCTGTGCTCCGCAAATGGGAGAGGCCACAACAGTGAGAGGCCCGCATAACGCAAGAAAAAAAAAAAAAAAAAAAAAAAAAAAGTTTTATTATTATGAGGCACATTTGTAAAATATATGGACTGGTGTTAGTTGTTCATTTGTTTGTTTCTTTGCTTCTTGTTTTGTCCTGGAGATTTATTTTCATGATCCCTAAATAGTTAAGTATAGCCAGTTGATATATTACACATTGATATATCTAGCCCCTAAAAGGGGCTTTCTTATAAAAAAAATAATTACTTTCTTATAAAAAAAATAATTACCAACTCTGGGTTAAATAAATATATCTGGCTCTTTTTCTTTAAACCAGCTCTATCAGATGACATCTAAGTGTATCGAGACGTTTCATTTATTGACATTATTTTAGGCCAATGTGTCATCTGGGCATTGTGTTTTGTTGTTCAAAATACTATAATAATTGTTATTATACCCCTTAATATATGAGATTTTTGGAGAGAGATGAATAGAAGAAGACTATAATTAAGGGAAAACTTTTGGAAAAACATTTTATATCCTGGAATATTTGGTAACTCTCTTGTGCCTTAACAAAATGGAAAATACTTGGTGTAAACATATTTAAATTACCCTCTGTCTAGGGTAGTTTAATTTCCCTCCATTACATAGGGCAATGTAACATCCTTTATGATGACCTCAAATTTATTTGTGCTTAGTGCCTATCAGAAGTTCATATATAGCTGGACTCCTTATCTCAGCTCAAATCCACTGTTACACCCATGCTTTGGTCTCTATCTCTCCAAGAGATTCAAAGTTAGAGATCCAAAGAGCTGCCTCACCTCCTTGGCTCTTCTTTCATGATGTTACAGCAAAAACACCTCTGCTGCTTAAGTTCCTACCTCAACTCCTCATTTTCTCTTCTCAGCACCTATTCATTTCTCATTATCTAATAATTACCATGGCAAGTTTTAAATTGATCTAAAATTAATTTTGTTATTTGGTGAGGGGTATAGATGTAATTCATCTGATAAAAAATAAGTTGTCCCTGGTCAGTTGTATATAATCTTTTCTTCTCTTTTGTGTTTACTTCTATATTTTAAATTTTCTATTAGAGATAAAATTATGATTTTTATTCTGTTTTGCAGATAAAAATGCCAATATTTCTGCTAGTTTTTCACAGCCTTAATTTTTATATGATAAATTTAGTGCCTTTCCCTCAAAATTAGTATTCGATAACCTTCCCTTATTATTCTGTATATATCGAATATATTTAAAAATATATATTTATATACATATATATATATATAAAATATATTTGCTACATTGCTGGAAAATATCTTTTGAGATTTTTAGTGGGAACACTGTAACTGTGTACATAAATGTGAGGAGAGTAATTTATTTGTTTGCTTACACAATGCCTGCCTGTGGCAGCTGGATTAAATTCCTTACTTCTTTTCAATGTTTTTCATCACTATATAATTTTGAAAATTTACCAAAATTTTTATCAGACTCTTAAAGGAATAACTGATGGTTGAGTGAGGGTAAAAGGATTCTGTTAACCAGAACTAGAAGGAAAATTTAAATATATGCACAGTTTTTACTTATACTTCAAAAAAAAATTTTATGCAAGTCATTAGGAAACTGTTAACATAGAAATAAACAGCATTCATAAGTGATATGTGTGTTGACTCTCTGAGAGCTATGCCATTTTAACTGCTAAGCTATACCGAGGAAAGGGATTGCTTTCAAAGGAAATCATAACCCCAAATAAAAGAATAAGTGGCATAATGTGGACAATATCATTGCTTGAGGACATTTCAGAATTTAAGGTTCTTTTGAATACATAATTTCTTAGCTCCATTATGAACTTAAAATTAAGCAAAGTAATTTGGTGTTCAATAGTCATTTCAGGCACAGAAAGCATTGGATAGAGACTGAGAAAAAAGAGCTCTTTTCCTAGGTCTGCTACTTGAAAATTCCAGGTTATTTCTGTTCCTCATCTTGACCGCATAAAAAATGGAGATGATGATTAGAACTGTGACCAATCTGCATTTGAGACATTAGGCAGATTAACCCAAATTTGAACTCTATCAGTTGAGGTAATTGTAGTAAAACTGCTCATCATATCATTATATTTATACCCTCCTATATTAGTACAGGTTTTACTTAAAAAAAAATCTGTGCAATCTTAATAAAGTATCAGGTTTTCAGAGACTATCCCATACAGCTACAAAATGCATGAAATCATAGGCGTAAGTACCATTTATTCTGATCTGCTGGGAAGCACATTGATGAAACGAAGACATGGCTTTTTAGAAGACTAAGGACTGCTTCCAGGCAGTAGTTACATTTTCTATAGCATTAAAAAAAAAAAAAAAAATTCACTTTCTTCGATCTAAAAATGGTTTTCAAGTCTCAAGTTTTCTGTTAGATATGCCAATCTGGAAACCCAGAATGAAGGAGAAAGTGAAAGAAGAGTTAGACTATAAAGCTGCTAATACATTAGCTAATTCTTTCATGAAACATTTTCAACATAGGATATTAAATCACCTTTTTTCCTGTTCAGTTAGCTTTTGAGTCTGATGAGCTTCAAAGACCAGATGGAAAAGCAAGGTCCAAAAAGACTGACTTATAAGCACACAGTTTAAAAATTCAGCAGAAGTAGCGTTGCTCCTAAGATCTCTCGTAGACTCTAGCTAGTTTCTGTGATGTTGTAATAAAAACTAAAAATAACGAGAGAGAGAGAAAGAAGAAAGAGAAGAGAGGAAGAGGGAAAAGAGAAAGAGAAAGAAAAAAAGAAAAAAAAAAAAAAAAAAAAAAAAAAAAAAAAAAAGGAAAAACCCCCAGGATGGAATAGAGTTTTATGAAATGACTTAAATGGCTTTTTGAGGATTTTAAAACGGCTGCAGAAAATATCCTTCTTTTTGCCTATTGATGGCAGCAGCAAATTACAGGTTTATTTTGCACACCATTCTTCAGTCAGTGTCAGTGATGACCCTATGTGCAGTATGCAAAAATATGATCCTTTTTATTCCCTAGTGGGGTCCACATTCAATGAGGGAGAATTTCGGAGAAGCCCCGCCTTGATTTCATGCAGTGTGTTGAGGCAATTGGTCATGACTGGGTATTAGGTGAACTGCTGACCTCACAGTGGATGCAGCTTTCAAAAGTGCTTAACTTAGTAGCGGAGAGTAGCTTACCCCCTGGTGAAATCAGGATCAATACTTATTAAATACTTCATGAAGTCTATTCGTTTCTAAAACAGCCACTTGTCTGCCCTTGCTGTCATGTACTGAATTAATTTGTTATGTAATACAATTCTTATATTTTATATTAGGTTACTTATAGGCTGAAAAGGGAAAGGCAAACCAGGGATGATGGGGAGGAGGGTTAGGTTGTTATTGTTTTATCATTAACTATCTCTTCTCCCTTTTCTAAGAAATTGAGTATAACACCCTGCTAGACAATAATTTTATTATTTTAATTCTTCTTCCCTCTTCATTAGTTTTAGGTCTAAACCCACAAGCAAAATATTAAACATTTGCTATGTACTTTCCTCCTAGTTCTTTGAAAAATGTATAATTATGCTTCTCTGTAACTTTCTTTTTTCTTACCAGTACATCTTGGGCATTAAATTATTATTTTTTTAAAATTTTTATTGGAGTATAGTTGATTTACAATGTTGTGTTAGTTTGAGGTGTACGGCAAAGTGAATCAAATATACATATGCATATATCCATTCTTTTTTAGATTCTTTTCCCATATAGGTCATTACAGAGTATTGAGTAGAGTTCCCTGTGCTGTACAGTAGGTTCTTATTAGTTATCTTATACATAGTAGTGTGTGTATGTCAATCCCAATCTCCCAGTTTATCCCTCCCCCATCCCTTTCACCCCTGGTAACCATAAGTTTGTTTTCTACATCTGTGATTCTGTTTCTGTTTTGTAAATAAGTTCATTTGTACCTTTTTTTTTTTTTTTTTTTTTTTAGATTGCACGGGCATGGAATTATTTACATGGTTGTATGACATTCCCTGTATGGGGAAATTTTTAACACATTTCTTATTGATTGGCATTTGAATGTTTCTAAAGTGTTGGTCATTTTAAATACTACTTCTGTAAACATTCTTGAACATCCTTGTATATGTCTTTATATTTGAGTATTTCCATTGGTGAAATTAACAGACTTGGAATGCTGGTTTATAAGTGCATTTTAAAGGCTATGTCAATTTAGACTTCATCAATGCTGTACAAAAATGCCTGCTTCCCTTACTCTACAAATAGCATGCAGTACTAGCAGTCTTTGAAATCTTCAACAGTTGCACAGTGACTTTTCATTGCTCTATTTACTTGTGTAGTGCCACATGGTAAAATAACTTTATTATTGATAATAATGCACATGATGTAAGTTCATATGATAGAAAAAATAGAAATCAATAAATATGGTGCCTGATTATTCTAACTCAATCACTAAATCTTTCCTTGTCTACCTTTCCAGAATTTTATGATAATTCAGGAACACCCAAAGCTTTGCAAATATTTTAAATGTTTTCTTAATTTTATAGCACTCCAGTTTACTTTTATTTTTCAAGGGAAGCATATTTTCATTAAATATTTTGTGTGAAATTATTTAATTTATGTGGGAAAAAAACCCCCAACAACTGAGCCCTTTATTCCTCTCAGTACAAAATAAGTAATAAAAATTGGTTTCTTTGTCGTTTGACTGCATTGTTTGCAGTAAGATTTGAAGACCTAAAGTCTCTCTTTTAAAGTTATGTTTTTAGTTGTGTTATTCAAAGAATGTTTATTCTCCAGGGAAGCATTCCACC
This sequence comes from Lipotes vexillifer, assembly GCF_000442215.2. Taxonomy (NCBI): domain Eukaryota; kingdom Metazoa; phylum Chordata; class Mammalia; order Artiodactyla; family Lipotidae; genus Lipotes; species Lipotes vexillifer. Next base: position 1,340,428 of record NW_006780679.1, on the reverse strand, counting down.
ACTCAATATTTCATGTCTAGAAAGTAGCAGAGTCATCTCTTTAAGTTTATCCTTACCTACATAATATGTGTCACATCTTATATTGTAAAATATAATATGATTTTGCATAAGTGACATGCCACAATATGGTGTCTAAAATTTAAAGTAAAAAACCTTTATTTTGGGTTCTGATATTTACAGTCAGTTTTGATAGTAAAATAATTTGATAAAAACAAATGTAATAAAGTAAAATATAAAGTATTGGTAATTCCATGTAGATATTTTTTATTTTAAAATTTTCTATCAATAATATTTAAAATTATTATTTTGATTATTTAATCCAGTGTTAAGATGCAATTAATATAATCCTACTGTAGTTTTTAAACTATTTTTTTTTCACCTTGAAAGTACTTGCTTCTAGTATTGAAACAAACAAAAATGTTTGAAACAATTATTTCTCCTTTCTTTTATTTATTTATTTATTTATTTATTTATTTATTTTTGGCTGCGTTGGGTCTTCGTTTCTGTGCGAGGGCTTTCTCTAGTTGCGGCGAGCGGGGGCCACTCTTCATCGCGGTGCGCGGGCCTCTTGCTGTCGCCGCCTCTCTTGTTGCGGAGCACAGGCTCCAGACGCGCAGGCTCAGTAGTTATGGCTCACGGGCCTAGTTGCTCTGCGGCATGTGGGATCTTCCCAGACCAGGGCTCGAACCCATGTCCCCTGCATTAGCAGGCAGACTCCCAACCACTGCGCCACCAGGGAAGCCCTCTCCTTTCTTTTTAAGAAGAATAGTGTGTTGATATTTCCCAATGATAAGATTAGTCTTCTCTAAGTGTATAATTGTGGTTGGTTTAGCTAACCATTTAAAAAATATTTCAACAATTATTTTTGACTAATATGGGTATACTGAAAGACTTTTCCTAAAGATTTTTTTTAAGCAACAATATGAAGGATTCTAAAATAATAATATTTATTTCATACTTTATACTAATTTTATGGGTTTAGTCTGTTTGTTACTTATCTTCACTGTCTTGTTAATAAAGAAGCATTATTTTTAATTTTTGTATAATTAAGAAAACTGATCCTCAAAGAGAATAAATGACTGTCCAAGACTCTAAAACCAATAAATACCAAAAGTAAAGCAGAGTTCCCTTCAAAGTTAAACCTGAGAGAGAGAGAGAGAGAGAGAGAGAGAGAGAGAAAGAAAGGGAAGGGAGAAAGAGCATGTGTGTGCACGCATGCATGTGTATATTCATGCTAAGATAGACATTTGAGTTGCTTGGAACGGCCACATTTTAAATGCATTTTTCTAAGAAAAAAATAGAAGTCAAGTAGTAGGAAAATGGGAATATTATGGAAATTCAACAGACTAAAAGCAATGTGAATATGTGGATACAGTAGAACAAAGTGGACAACTTACAGTTTTGATATGCGAGTGAATATATTTGGAATGTCAAATGAAACCATAACTTCGGTAAAATTTTGAAATTTCAAAAAATAATTTAAAATTATTCACAGGTGAAAATGATTGAGTACTAGGTAGGAAGTCATCTGAATTTTGTCCTTCACTCTATTCATTTGTGTCTCTCTTTGATATCCATTTACCAATGTAGCATCCAGATTTTCTACATGTTCATTCCTCTGTTACAAATATATCTCCTATGACTCTATCACTTTATAAAACACAAATTTTACTCATTCATAGTTTGATAACTTTGCTCAGTTTTGTCCCCATACTTGAGATGTCCTTTCTTCAATTATTATTACATCAACTATTTCCAGTGCTCTGAGTGCAAAAAATAATTTTCTTCTGGTTAGTTCCTTAGTCAGTGTCTTGCCCAAATAACTGTGATTCCTATAAATTAACCATAGAAAAATAACAACTCCTATTTCCTGAGTGCTTATTATGTGGCTAATCATTTTTAAGTGCTTTGCTTATAATACCTCCTTTATTGCTCAGGAAAACCTGATAAGATAGGTAATATTTTGACCCTCATTTTAAAGATAAATATAGTGAGGCCAGAGATGTTAAGTACATTTCTGAAAATTGCATAACTGTTAACTGGCTGAGTCTGCATTGTTTGGCCCATAACTACTTATTATTATTGCCACTTTTAATTCTCATTGACACATAATGAAAATTTGTGTCTTCCTAAATAGGTAAATGCTCTTTAAAGCCAACATATAGCTTTGATATTTTTACATTGGTCCTAACACTTAACAGAACTGTGACACAGAATAGGAGCTTAATAAGACATCAGGGAAAAAATGAATATGTTTTTAATATTAAGAACTCTGTTAAGGGTTATTGAGGAGTTAGAAAAATTATAATACAATTCTCTAGTGATGTGGAATTTTTAATTGAATTTACTTATGGTCTTTATATGAAGGAGAAAAAAAGGCATGTGACAGCTGTGATATCTGTAAAACCTTTGTCTAAAAAAAAATTGGTTTCTTGTGTCTCAGTTTCACTGTTTACACTGAATCTTTTTGTTTGTTTGTTTTCATGATTTTTTAAAATTCCAAAAAAGCTATTTTCAACCAAGTTAGCTTTGCTGATATGGTTTTAGTAACTCCTATCTGAAATCATCCGCAGGAAACATTTTTTTTTCTTTATGGCTATTTCAAAAAAGAAAAATACTTAATATCAGTATGAATAACACATGTGCTCATTGCAGCATAATGTTGGTGCAATCTGTGCTTGATACAGTTATAAATAAGTCTTTGAAAGCATTTTTCTGTATTTTAAATAAAGGCTATAGAAAGCCACGAGAAGTATCTAGTCTTGTTAATATCACAAGCTGTTTCCCCACCTGCACTAGGAGCAGCTTTAGTACAGCAGCTGTCTGAGTTTGTGTTGGCACATCACTGTCTGCACAGAAACCCCATGGTTTACACAGAAAATGAATAGGCCACAGTTCCAATGGGGGTCTTTAATAATCCTTCCTCTAATGCTACCATGTGTGAGCATTGGGCTTTGAAGTGGTGTGAGGTGTGAAGTTTCAGGAGGATTATACAAAGCCACTCAATTTCGAAAGGTAGAAAAGAACATTAGAAAAACCTGAGAGTGCCTTTGCTTTCCTCCTGCATGTTGAATGCAGTTTATATTGATATTAGAGTTTCATGTCCAGCATGTGATAGCAAGTGAGGGATTGGTATAATTATGTGATTCACTCCATTCGGCCCCCTTTAACATTGACAAACAAAACCCAGCACAGATGTTTCATTGATTTTATTTACCAAATATTAGCTGTGAAAATATTAACCTGATGGGAACAAATATCTATCCAGTAGTACCTGTGGAGATTAAATCCAGGGAGGACAAAATTTATACACTGAGCTTACCTATGTATAGATGGGTGGCCACTGGATTTTCAGGAATAAATTTCTTTCTTTCTTTCTTCCTTTTTCTTTATTTTTTCTTTCTTCCTTTCTTCCTTTCTTTCTTTCTTTCTTTTTCTCTTTCTTCCTTCCTTCCTTCCTTCCTTCCTTTTCTTTCTTCCTTCTTTCCTTCCTTCCTTCCTTCCTTCCTATTTCTTTTTTTCTTTTAAATTCGCATGAATTGTTGCAAGTATCATCCATAGCAGTCAATCATGTTCCATTAGCCCACGTGCATAATTGACAAGCTATTTGTTGAATGGCAGGAATTCAAGTAAAACTGAGGACTTACACTCCAATAACTCTTTTTTTAAGGCACTTTAGAGAACACGAAACTCCCTTTTGAGAGTATTCTGAGCATTTTGGGGGGGCTACAGTATAATGAAGGTGAGGCAATATGATCCATCACTTGGAAACCTACTGTGTGCAATCACAGAAGCAAAATACTAGGATCTCATCAGCCACCTACTACCGCACGTTTGGATTTGAGTTCAAAAGGTCTTTAAGCATTGGGGATGCCCAATATCAACTTGAGAAATTTTTATCTTCATTACTATATGAAAAAGGAAATAAAACATCTGGATACTCAGTCCAATATACACTTCTCCTTAATAGATCAGGCACTATGCTAAGCACTTCAGAACTGAAGATTAATGATATATGGGACTTAGACCAAAAGACTCATGTTCAAGGGGAGATGATTGACATGTAAACAGAAAGTACACTAACAGACAGCTATAGAGGAATCTTAGAGGAGAGGGTGATTAACCCTTTCAGGAAGTAAAGCAGGGAAGGCCTCTGAGAAGATAACATCTCAAAGCAGGACTTAGAAGAACAGGTAGAACTCTTCTAGGTGGATTAAAAGGCAGAATGAACCATATAGGCAGTGTGTGTTTGTAGACTGTATGAAGTTTGGTATTGCGGGAACTCAAAATAAATTGGGAAAGGGTAGAGACACTCGAAAGATGAATCTGCAGAATAGGCAAAAGTCAGATCGTGAAGGATATTTTATTTTTCCTTAAGGATCTCAGAATGAAGAACTATTGTTGTGAAATAAGTCAAAGGTTGGCATGTTTTATATTTGTGTTTGAGGAAGGTGCTTCTGACAGAGTGCAGTGTGAACTGGAGGGAGGCCTAGGTAAGGCTGAATACTTAGAAGGATTTTACTGCAGTGCAAAGTCCAATAATGGGGGAAATGGCAGGAAATGTGCAATAAGAGGGACAAACAAGGCGACATGTAAGAAATGGGTTTGTCAGGGTTTCTCGAAGAGTTGATGGATAAAGAAGTGGGTAACATTTCTCTGAGTTGGTAAATCTTGTGAGTCCTTTTTCATAAGATTCACAGAACATCACCCCCTCTTAAGTTATACAGACAACAGTGACTTCTTTGTCCACTGTTCTGGATTTTTCTAGCCTCTAAACACTCTCCTGATTTTATGCAATAGAATATAAACAAACTATAGCCTTGTAGGACAGAACAACCAATGGCTGGTTCCCGTAGAGCTTGACAAATGTTCTGTGCCTCTCATGGCTTGATGACACAGTTTTAAGCCACAGACTAAAGATGATTGTAGCTACCACTGCCCTCCTTCATGTTAAAACAGCTTGCAGTATTTTGCCCTAATATTGTCAAGAATCACAGTCCCTTTCCCAGAAAACTGCTCTAATTGGATTCAGTGGACCTTGACTGGCTTGTCACAGCTTTGTTCAGGGTGAAGGTGAAATCTTTGAGGAGTTTGCTCCTAAAATCAAGAGCTGGGCATCTTTGATGAGGGCGTTTGAGAGTATATATCTTAATGCAATTTTTATATTACTTTTCTTGAACAAAACGATTTTTCTTCTGTATTAAAAAAGAATCCCAATTTTAAATTTGCAACAGGTGGGAAGTTGCTATTAAAACTACAGCTACACTGTTTATGAAGAATCGGGCTTGTGTCCTGAGTGAGCACAGGTATGGGAGAAGAATCTCAACTTTGTTAGGTAAGTGCTCTCCTAAAGCTTCTAAAATCTGTACAGTGTACAAAACCATCATTTAAAATAATTTTTGTTGGATTTTCCTAGATAAATGGGAAGCAAATTAATTTACATTTCTCATTCAAATTTCCTCAGTTCATAGTTTGGTGGTGGAGCTATTGTCACTTTGAGATTTTATACAATACACACACGAGTATATACATATACAGGTAAGTGTATGAATGCACATACATGTTAAATATTGAAAAACTTTATCAAAAAACTGTATCTGCCTAGGTTACCAAGTAGAAAGTGTGATCACTTTTTGAAAAAATGTGAATACAGTAATTTTAAAAAATATCTTGATGTCTCAAAAACTAGAACCAGGATGTCCCAAAGTGTACAAATATTAAATTATATGAATCATTTGGTTCTAAGTTTCAATGAAGGGAGTTCAGCCAAGTTCGTACTTGGTCTATTTCCCAAGAAGCCACAATGATGTATACTAAATAACAGAATCAGTTTGTCTCTTCATTTGTTTACCCAAAAGCAGAAATGTGGCAGGGAGAAACTTGGACATAGGACTTAAATAGTGGCATGTCCAGGCATGAGAAGCATAGCTCCCTAAAGAGAAAGTAAATGTTACAACAGAGAGTTCTGTGGAAGGTGAGCCTGTCAGAGTTGGTTCTGCTAAATGAAGAGGCAAAAAGAGAGGCACCTCTGACTTCTCAACTTCATATTAAAAAATTCTACTGCTCATGAACCCGATTCCCTAACAAGCAGGTTGATATTAAGTCCTCATTCTTTAGAAATTTTAATATTTGGCAAGTTCATGAAGTATGTCACCAGAAATGTAAAATGCAATTCTCAAGATATGGCATTCTTTCCATTTTGGTCAGTATATAATTCTGTTCTTTTTAATGAGTTGTTTGATTATCACTGTGGGCCTGAGAATACCTGAATTCTGAGGTGCTCTACAGAATGACAAATGAAAGAGCAGGCAGTGATCTTCAAGTAGATCAGCTTCTGAAAGTGGTTTTACTTTCATCAACATCACTGGCATTGAATTGTTTATGTGTTATTGTTTATGTGTTATTGAGAAAGGGAAAGAGAAGAGATTGGATTTTTATAAGGTTTATATGATTTTAGGTGCTAACTGGAACACCTAAAAGTAAGAGCATGTTCATGACATTTTGCTGTGTTTTTTGTCTACTGTCTGAAAAACTCTCATTCAGAAATGAATTATGATAATACTGTCCTAAGTGGGCTCAGCATGGGGTTGAATAAGTGCTCCTCTTTTGGAAGAAACCAGACTTTCTGAGAAAGAATTAAAATACTACACTGATGAGAAAACTTTGGATGCTCTAAATTAAACTTCATAAAGAATTTCTTTTAACTGATCTTTACTCTGGTTCCATGATGGGTGGGTGGGAGTGAGGGAGGGAAACTTTCCTAGTTCCCTGAAACCCTAAAATTTTTCAGGTATTTTTCCTGTAATGTCTGATTAATGGCACCCTTGATTTTGATTTATATTATCCTATTATTCATTATATGGGAGAAAAAGAAGTCACTTTTTTTTCAATATAATTTTAAAAATTAGGGCTAGCAGTGATGGAATTTAAAATCAAATTATCCTGTCAGAGTGACAGATAAATCTCAAGATATTCTAATGAAATTTTCCACTGGCAGGATGCTGAATTTCTCCCTTTCCCAGACTCCTTTATTCCAGATTTTGACTGTGAGTGACAAGGATCATCTGTGTTTTGAAACCTGTTGCTATCTGTGTCAATTTAGTTCTTATTTAGAAATTCTGGGGTGGCTTCTTTCTTGTTTACTCTAAGTTAAAAGGGAAATATATATACATAGTTGTCAGGTGAGTGCATCTTTTACTATGGAAAGTTGTGGGTAATTACCATATACCTGAACTTGGTTATGTTTAGTAGGTTCACCAGATTCTACCCTTGTCTTTACATATTATTATTCTTAAAGGAATTTCTGCTGTGGAAGTGGTATAAATATGACACAATTTTCTTACTATACTGGTCTTTGATTCCTTTTCTTTTTTGTTGTTACTCTAAATAAAATTTGAAATCTTAAGTTTTCACAGTATTGGGTAGACCTCTCGAATTCTAGATTCAGTTAATAATTTTTGTTTTATGTAGTTATGGATTTAGAGACTCTATTTCTGATAGCTAAAAAGAAACTACTCTTTGCTGGCATTCAAAAAGCATGGAACAACTATACTTCCTAAATGAAATAATGGCTATCACTTTATTCCTCTGCAAAAGAACATATCTAAACTAAGCAAGCAGTATATCAAATGACATTAGATAAGTAACTGAATTGCCAATTGATAGTTTAAAATGTCTGGAGAAAACAAAGGGAGTACAGGAAAAAAATGATTCATTTTTAAGGGACCCTCTGTATTAAGAGATTGTCTTGGAGTAGAAAGAGGCTTGCAGTATGAGGTTGGCTGTAGACTGAGCCTGTTCCCTGACTCTGATTATACAGGTAGTTCATGACAAGTCGGTAAGTTTCAGTTTCCACATGAAAACAGGCCAGAAGCTAGTCAAAAGCTCCAGCTATAGTGCAGAACTTTACTTCTTCATTACATTTCTGTCTTTTCATGTTGTAGCAATCCCTACAACAGAGGATATTAACGGGTAAGTGCCTCTTGAGCAACCTGCTTTGGTTACTCAGTTAGTATCTCAAAATGAGGAATGGCGAGGACATTAGGTAATAATTCAAACAGCAGATGATACTCAGAAGAAAATGGGGCAGGGCACCTCTGTGTAGGCCCTGAAGAGGCGCACATACTGTACATTAGTTAAGAGTCTTAATACAAGAACAGAAGGAAGGAAAAATAACACAAAATGAAGAATGAATTACTTAAGATTAAATAGTTTCTATTACAGAAATAGGCTACATGTAGAGCTAATGGCAGGCATTTTCTACAGACAGATGGAATACTCTTATCTCCCAATGGTATACATATAAAGTCTCTGTTAAGATTCATTTGTCCTGAAACATTTGCATATAAATATAAACATCATTACTAGGGGCTAATTGCCCTGTAGGAACTAAAATGTGGGAATTAGCATCTTTAGTCGTTTTTATTATTATTTTTTAAAGTATCTCTAACACGCATCATATTTGGTACTGCATGGCTGCAACAGATAATTACCACCATTAAGAATCTCAAACGCAAAATCAAAACCATTTGGAATGGCTTCCAGGGCAATCCAGCACAGTGAGTAGCCACCAAAATGAGTACATGAGGTTTATGTTCATGCATATTCATAAGGGTACTTAATTCGACATTCATAGTAGGGGGCTTTTGAAAACTTGTCAAAAGAGCAGCCCCAAAACAAGACCAAACATCAAAGGTAAGAAGATACAGTACATCTCGCTCCCACACACATACAAATATCGCTTGCAGGAGGCAATGAATAACACTAAAGGAATTCTTTATTTTAACTACTCAGAGGAGATGGCAACTTCTACGAAGATACAAACCACAGGCCTTTGACTTTATCATTCATCTTATTGATCAGAAAGGTCAGAAGTATAAGTTATTCAAAGGATGGATCATAGGCAAAAATTCTGGACAAATGGGCACATAGACTTGTGTGATTAATGCCCCTTGCTGTGCAGAATATGAGGAAGAGTTTGAGGACATGTCTTAAGGACAGAAAAAAGAACAGTGTTTATAAGAATACAAGACTGGCTTCTGCACTGTCTCTGAAACACTGCCCATTTTGTGGGTGGATCTGTGTATTTCAGCATACAGGTGTTGCCTTTTTCAACTGTTGTGTTCAGAGGCGATCTTGCTGACATTATACTTTTCAAAACCATTTCTATGACATTCAGCAAATATTTGTTCTGGTGGAACAAATCTGTTAAATTATAGATTAGAAACAGTACAAAGAAACCTTTACAAATGTATCAGTTTCAGTTTTGCACAAAGCAAGCAGAATTATATTTAAATGAAACGCTCCTTGTTAGAATAAAACATCTACATAAACAATGTACTATGTTTGATTTTCCAATTCTCTCCCCCTCCTTGGATGGGCATGGATGTCTGAAGTTGTGAAAGACACAGATAGTATTGGGGGTGACATCTCGTCAGTTCCTTTACTATGCCCACCTATATCTACAATTCCTTTCTGCTTCTCTGTCGTTTTCCTATCTTGCCCAGTTCCTTTTCCTTAGTTTCATTCGCTGCCTACAGCTTTTCCCACTTGATTCTCCACAGTTCCTAGGAATGGTCTAAGTATGAAACAATGACTCTTTTCCCATAATTGTGGTCCCATAATATTTAATCAGCATTCAGTTTTGTTTAATCCTCCCTTCACACCTATAGACAATCATTATATTGGAAAAATATTGGAGAGTGGCGTGTTAGTGGTTTTAAAAACATGCTAGGTATGAATGCCAGGGTACTACTAGACTTACCATAGGCTTCAAGTGACCTGTTTATGGGTGTAGATACATAAGTCAAGTATTAAATTGTTTTATAAGAGAAGAATAAAGTTTAATTTAGTGATTCTTTGCTAAAGATTTATTTTTAGGGCTATTATTTTATACCTTAACAATCATTATTATTTTAAAATTTGTCAAAAGGTTTAAAAAATACTTGTAATTCCTAGTGATAATAAATAAATAGGTGACTTAGTTGAAGAGAGAATTGCAAAAAAAAAGACAAATTATCTAAAATACCAACTCTTCAAAATCAGCCACTAAAAAATAACTAACATGGCATGAAAGAGAAATATAACTTTGGAGGCTCTAAACATGCTTTAAAATGTGTTTTTAAATACATTTTAATCATATTGAAACATAGTATAAGTACTGGAACATATTATAAAGACACAATACATGAAACAGCAGTACACACAATAATATGCAGACAGATAAATGGGACTGAATAGAAAACACAGAAACATATATGTGTGGGTACATGTATATGAATTCAATATATATAGAATTAAGAAAAGGTCACAAACGATTTGCAAAAGGTTTACTTAATAAATGGAGTTAAAATATTGGCTATCTTTAGGAGGGGACAGTAATGTAGATCCTCATTTTACATCATATACCAAAATATATTCAACAGGGAAACATAGAAGGTAAAATGATAAATTAATGGAAAGTCAATTTAGGGTAAATGTAAAACTAAAATCTTATAATAATGAAATGACAATTTGGATAATTTTTGTGATCTGTAGACTTCTAAGCATAAACAAACTTTTAAATTATGAAATCAACAAACACCAAGGGTAAGATCAATATACTTGAATTAAAATTTACAAACATTTATACATCAAAAAGTCATTATTAGAAAAATTAAATGATAAATAACAAACTGGGGAAATACTTTTCCAAAATGCAGATGTTAAAAAATTTTAAAAACACTAAAGTCGGGGCTTCCCTGGTGGCGCAGTGGTTGGGAGTCCACCTGCCGATGCAGGGGACGCGGGTTCGTGCCCCGGTCCGGGAAGATCCCACATGCCGCGGAGCGGCTGGGCCCGTGAGCCATGGCCGCTGGGCCTGCGTGTCCGGAGCCTGTGCTCCGCGACGGGAGAGGCCACAACAGTGAGAGGCCCGCGTACTGCAAAAACAAAATAAAACAAAACAAAAAAACAAAACAAAACAAAAAAAACACTAAAGTCTTTTTTTTTTTAATGGTCAACAATGGTAAAGAGACTTCAAAGTATAAGAACTGCAAAAGAATAATGAGCATATGAAAATAGCTCAACTTCAGTCATAATATAAGGGAAAGAAAATTTTAAAAAAAAGAAGCATAAAGGAGCCCTTTTTTGTTTTTCCAACACAGAAAAATTTTTAAGAGATGAAATCCTCTCTGTGTTTTTTTTTTTTGGAGAAACATAGGCAGGCTCATGGACAACTGGTGTGTATGTAAATTAGTATCAACCTTCTGAAAAACAGTTTTACTACCACACAACAAGAACTTGACAATCTTGTAGAAAACACAGTACTGGTTTTAAAATATAAGACTATTTCCTATGTAAATGATTAGAATTTCAGAGAATTATTTAGAACCAAAGATTGTCTTTATGAGAAAAATTTTAATTATTTTTACCCTAAGCATTTTTCAGTTTTTCTATTGTTTGACAAAGTAATATAAACAATGTAAGATGTTTTCTCTTTATATTTACACCGATTGGAAGTTGCTGGTCCCAACCTTGAGGTATAACCCGCCTTCAGATTCTCAGGGTCTGTGTAGGTGTCACAGAGATTTCTTCAGAAAAGTGTCCATGTCCTCCATACCAGTCAACAGAGAGGAACACAGGGAGATCAGGCTTCTGTGCAGGATAGAGGATGGTGGAGAAGGCATAGGAGCTTCAGCCCAAGCTTACCTGAAGCAGTACAACCTTGGCAATGCAGGAGAAAGGTATTTAGCTGTTGATGACTGCAGCCTTTATTGAGCTGGTAGCATTTATTCACGCTCTGTTAGTGTCATGGTAATGTACTTGGATACTGAGGATGTTAAAGTAATGAATCAAATATGGACTGTGATATATAGAAACACAGAGTCATGAATAGGAGATAAATGTGTGCATATGCATACTTGTGTGTGTATATATGTGCACATACACACCTGCACACATACATATATATACATACACACATGAAATTCAGTATATTAAGGAAAGAGATGCTCCTCAGGACATATATTTAATACAGATTTCTACTTCCACAATTATTTTTTAATCAGGTCAACTCATCCTGTTTACTTTTCTCTCTCAGAACAATCTGAATTTACTTGATTTGCTTGTTTATTGTCTGTCTCCACACCAACTATCTAGTCACCTTTTGAAAAATAGGAAGCACAAGGGCAGAGGCATGCTTATCTAGTGTACTGCTGGGCTTTAAATACTTGGCACATAGTGGCTCCTCAGTAAATATTTTTTAATGAATGGAAGAATAAATGAATGAACACTTCCTTTATGAACTTTTCTAAAGCATATATAGGATTTGCATATAGAGAAACAGGAGAAAAGTAAAGAAAAAAATAAGAGCAAAGAAGAGCTGAGGAAAAACATGAGCAAAGGCAGAGAGAAGATATTTGTGTTTAAAGTTTTGGAAGGAAAAGAGAGAGGTGATGTTGCAAAATAAGTTGTATGGGGAGTCAGCTGCAAAAGGTGCATGGACGTATTTTTATGATGGGATTGCTGGCCTTACAGTATGAGTCTCGAGATTTTCAAGATAATGTTCAATTATTTTTTTAAGTAATGGTATCAGTTTTTATTCTCATCTGCAGTATTTATATTAAGAGTTCGTGTTGTCCCACAGCCTGACCAGTACTTGATATTGCCATATTTCTTAATTTTTGTGAATCTAATAGGCAAAAAATAGGTAAATGTAAAGCTAAAATATTATAATAATATTATAATAATGGAATTTAGATAATCACTTTTTGTGATCTCCCAATTTCCAAGCCTAAGCAAATGTTTTAAGCATGAAAACAACATTGTTTTCATCTTAATTTTGCTCTACTTTATTGCAGTTGAGTAATCTAATTTTTGTCATTTATTGTTTTCCTTCTTTAAGATATCTGTTATTTTAAAATATATTGATTTTGCTGAGTGTTTTTCTTACTGATTTTGAAATTTCTTTTTTTGAATACAAATAGTTTTTCAGTTATACTTTGCAAATACATTCCAACATTTATAGCTTTATTTCTTTTCCTTTAAGAAATATTTTGAGGAATATACAGTTTAGTTGTGGTAGCTACTTTTTTTGCACTGTTGTTGTTTTACTATGGTTGCTTTGTATATATTTTTATGGTGTTCTGTGGATTTTGTTTGAGAACTTCTTTCCTTCTCTGAGGTCATAAAGATATTCTCCTACATCTTCTTTGTAAAGATTTACAGTTTTGACTTTTAACATTTAGAATTTTTATTTATCTAGGGTTGATTTCTCTGTATAGCAAGAAGATTAGATCTAATTTCTTTTTTTTTTCCCCCAATGTGAATAAACAAGAGTTCCTGTGCTATTTACTGAGTAGATGCTCCTTCCCCAGTGATATACAAAACCACCTGGAATTTAAAGCAAATTTAAAATATCAAAGTGTCAGTTTCTAAGAATTCTCTTTAGCTCTGTTTGTAGCCTGATCACACTCTATTAATGATTATAGCTTTATAATTATCTTGATTTCTGGTAGAGATAGTCCAGTCTCACTTTATTCTTTTTTTTCTGAAATATCTTACAGAGTTTTGAACTATTGCTTTAAATTAGGTTTACCTTGTTGTATATGAAGTTATTGGCTTAAAACAGTACCCATTTATTGGCTCACACTTCTATAGTTCAGAAGTCCAGCATGGCATGACTGGGTTCCCTGATTAAGATTGAAATCAAGGGCTCAGCCAGGCTTACTTCTTACCTGTAGTCTCTGGGGGAAAATTTGCTTCTATGTTCGTATTTACTGTTGCTAGAAATCACTTCCTTGTGGTTATATGACTCAGGCTCCAATTTCTTTGCTGGTTGTGGTCTGGGGGTTGATATTAGCTCATAGCAACTGTTATCAGATCCTTTCCACATGAACCTCTCTGATATCAAATCAGCAACAATATGTCGGTTCACTCCTGCTTCAAATTTCTGCCTTCCTCTTGTACTACCAGCCAGAAAAAATACTTTCCACTTTTAAAATGTCACATGTGATTAGGTTACATTCACCTTTTTGATTGACTTGAAGTCAATTGATTAGTAACCTTAATTACATAGGCAAAATGCTTTTTGCCATGTAAAGTAATTACAGGCATGATATCTCAGTATATTTCCAGTTCTAGGAATTAGAGCAGGAAAAGTTGGGGAAACATCTTTACAATTCTGCCTACCGTGACTTCTATGTAAATTTTAGAATCAGATTTTCAATTTCTTAAAAAAAATTCTTGTGATATTTTAAGTTGAATTCTTCAGAATTTATTAAAAAATTGTGGAAATTTGACATCTATATAACACTGAGTCTTCTAATTCATGAACATGGTATGTCTTTCTACTCAGCTTTGTAGATATGTAATAAATGTTGATATTTCTGTTGTCAAAAACAGTGCAATTGATTCTTGTATATTGGTTTTGTATAGGCTATTTTGCAACCTTTTATCATAATAACTTTTATTTTGAATTTTCTATCTATATGTTTTTATTGTCTATGGAATAATAAGTCTATTGTGTCTTTATAATCCATACTCATACTTTTTTCTTCTTTCATGCTGACTACTCAATTTAGACCATGTTCAGTAGAATTAGTGAGTTATGTTTTGTCCCTGATTCAAAAGGAAATGTTTTTAAACTTTCACCATTACGAAGACATTTACTCTAGATTTTTTCATAGATATTTTGTTCCAATACCAGGGTTCTAACACTGATTGGGTGTTCTGCAACTCGACCCATTTCTGATAGTAACTACCCACAGTTATCACCAGATTCCACAAGTTAAAGAACAAGTTCCCCATTGAGAAGATTTTTATTTTAGATGCCAGCCACAGGTGGGTTCCTCAGTCTACCCCTACTTCTGCCTGGCTGACTACAAATTTGTGACTTTCCACAACTCCCTTAGTTTCCATAATTGCTAGTCACAGAACTGAGGAAAGCACTATACTTACAGTTATACTTTTATTATGAGGGATACAAATGAACAACCAGATGAAGAGATAAATAGAACAAGATCTGTAAGGGTCCCAAGCACAGAAGCTTGTGGCCCAGTGGAGTCAGGATACACCATATTCCTGGTATATGGGTACATTCACCAGCCAGAATGTTCCAAAGCCACAGTGTCCAGGGTTTTTATTTGTTTCATTACATAAGCACAATTGGTTAAATTATCGATCACATGTTTGAACTCAATCTCCAGTCCCAGGAATGTTTCAGCACTATAGTAATGTGACTTTTTTCTGGCAACCAGTGCTATCTACAGGGCCCAGCACAGTTCAACTCATTAGCATAAAAAAAACACTCATATCATTCAAGAAATTGCAAGAGTTTTGAAGCTTTATACCAGGGACAAATTGTATCTTAATTATTTTTAAATATATAATTTAGTACTATTTATTACCTATACATGTTGTGCAGCCAATCTCAGACCTTTTTTCACCTTGCAAAACTTAAACTCTATACCCATTAAACTACAATTCCTCATTCACTCCCACCAATTCCCTGGCAATCACCATTCTACTTTCTGTCCCTATGAACTTGACTACCCATTTGCTAAAATCAAAAGTATTTGTCTTTTTATGACTAGCTTATTTCCCTTAGCATAATGTTGTCCTCATGTTTGTTTATGTTGTAGCATGTGTCGGGATTTCCTTCCAGAAAAATATGTGTTTTTATTATACCACAGATACTTTTTTTATGAAGTTCAAGAGGTGACCTTTTCTGCCTAGTATATTAATAGTTTTAATTATGAATTTTAATTGAAATTTTCAAATGTTTATTCAGTACCTATTAAGATGATTATATTATTGTCTCCCTTAATTTATTAACAGGGTAAATTTCATTGATAAAGTTCTCATTTAAAACCACCCCTGCATTCTAGTGATAAACCTAACTTGTTTGTGATATATTATTGTTTATACAATGTTCTCTTTAACTTCTAATATTTTCATAAGGATTTTTGCATCTGTGTTCATCAGTGATTTTAAATTGGAATTTTTATTTCTTATATTGTCATTTTCTAGTTTTGGAATTAATATACTGATCATAGAATGAATTGGGCATTTTTTCCCGTTATTTCAAAGAGTTTGGATGAAATTGGAATGATTTATTCCATCAAATATTGTTAGAACTCATCTATAAAAACATCTGTACTTGATTTTTTCCTCTTGGGAAATTTAAAAATAGGTGATTCATTTTTTTAAATGATTCCAAGATAATTGTGTATGTCTAGCATTTTTTCAACATCTAATTTTGGAAAGTTATGTGTCTATGAAATTACTTCATCAGAGTTTTCATATTTATTGACATTAAGTTGTTCAAATATTCTCTTATTATCATTCTAAGTATCTGAAGTAGTTATACTCTGACCCATATTTTATTCCTCACTTTATTTTTTTTCTCTTGGTCAGTATTTTTAAATAACTAATTTTAGGTATTGTTGATTTTAGCTATTGTATACTTGTTTCAATTTCATTAATTTTCTTATATTTTCTATATACTGTGGGATTTTTCTGTTAATCTATTTTCCAACATAAATTGGTTAATTAGTCTTTAAATTTATCCTTCCTTTGTTTATAAGGACTTAAGTCATACATTTCCCTCAGAGTATCAGTTTCACTGCATTATAAAAATTTTGATATAAAAATTTTCTTTATTGTTAAACAGTATGTATTTTCACATATGTATTGTGATTTTTCTTTGACTCAAGATGTTTACATGTTTATAATTTTTCAGCTGTAGAGATATTTTATTTATCTTCTCATTTTGACTAAAAACTAGATTACTATTTTGTAGTTCTCACTGCAAGTCTCTACATAAATTCAGTGTTAATTTCTTTTGATATATCTTCCACCTCACTCATTTTTCTTCCATCATTGTTTATGTAGCTATTAAATCAATCCTTTAGCTTTCAGTTTCAACAAAAAATATTCTTAAATTTTCGAATACTTTTTTTTCACATCTTATGGTTACTAATGATAAATCATTTTTTGCTTTATTTATTTATGTCAGGCAAAATCATAGTGTCTATTTGATTTCCTCAATATGTAAAGTTCATGGTGGTATGAATCTGGTGTTTTTTTGTTTCGATTTAGCCTTATTTTCAAGATGGGGTGTGTGTGTGTGTTTGTGTGTGTGTGTGTGCGCGCATTTGTATCTGTGTTTTGAAGATTTATATTTGTATATTTTGTGATTCTTTAACCTGTAGAAATCCGTAGGATCTAAAAACACAGTGTTTTCCTTCAGAAGGAGGATTTGCTTTTGCCAGAAATTAGCAGGTGCTATAAATCTATTAACTTAAGACAACTTTAGTCCCCTTGAAAGGTCCCTGGTTCACATTAGGAGCTTAGGTATGGACCCTCCATGTTTCTGATTCTCTAAGATTTCCATTCAGATACCAGTGGCTACATTTGTATTTGGTATCAGTGCAATTTGAACTTTCTCATGCTTAACTCCCTGCTCTGGTTTCAGCTCAAAAATCTTTTTGTGGTTGGTGTTTTTACTTGTAGTAGAGGTGGGCATGGATCACAACTAGAGATTTCCCTTATTTTCTACATCCTAAACCACACATAACATCTGTGTGTTTTCTTTTTGCCAGGATCTAATTATTTTTTAGTGGTAAGTTACTCTAGATTTTTTATGCTGGTCTCTTATCAGAAATGAAAGTCCTTCTCAATTACATTTTTCTCTAGACATATACTTTCACTCCTACTTCTATTTCCATAGAGTAAAATGGTTACTTCTCTAATATCAGAGATATATATCACATTGATATCTATTTGTTAAGAGCTCTTGCTATTAAATGGATTCATCAATTCTTTAATAACTAACAACCTTACATTCCCCACCACTTTTAGTCTTTTTATATATAAATTTAATTCTAGTTACAGTATTGCTTCTCTAGACCTGCACTGTCTTATATGGTAGCCACTAGCCACATTTGGCTGTCAAATACTTTAAATGTGGCTTAGTTCAATTTTAGATATGAAGTTAGTGTAAAGAACACATTGGAGTTTTAACAGTACAAAAAAGTAAAACATCTCATTAATAATTTTTATATTGATTACATGTGGAAATAATATTTTGGATATATTGAGTTAAATAAAATGTAGTAGCAAAATTATTTTTACCTGTTTCTGTTTATTTTTACTCACGTGACAGAAAATTTACAATTACAAATGTGGTTTTCATTATACTTATATTGGACAGTGCTGCTCTATAAGATTATCAATAAACACCTTCCCAAATCCAGCATTTGTTCCTAGTTCATTCTTTCTGTATTTCAATTGAGAAGGAAATTTGTGATGACATTCTCTACCCTCCCCATGAAAATTTACTACCTAAGTGAAGTTGTATGCTAAATATTTTATGACCTTCTGTATTTCATCATTCAACTCAAGTCTGCTATTTATTTTTTTAAGCTTGTGTTCCTTTTTTTCCACAATTGCTTCAGTATCAAGCTTAGCTCAAAATGAGGCTTTTATAAACCTTTCCTAAGCACCAAAATTGTTTCTCAGAGTTTCCTCCTATTACTACCAGCATCCTCTCCATATAACATAGAATGAAATGTGCAGAGGGGATTAGGAGACATTTAGGTAAACCAAGGGATGGCATGGGAAAGTCATTGGAGTGTAGGCTTGCCTGGTAAAATACAGTACATACAGTTAAATGAGAATTTCAGATAACAATGAATAATTCCTATGTTGTTATTTATATTTTTATTATCATTTATAAACAACAGATAAATAAGGCATGAACCACACTTATGCTAAAAGTAAATTATATTTGCTACTGATCTGAAGGTAAAATTTCAGTATCCTATCGTGTTTGCTAAATCGGCCAATACTATTAAGGTGGAGACTGTATCACTGGTTTCCTCATGGGTGGGATAGGGGAAGTGATTAGATTTCAGGGACAGCAAATTGAAGTATCCTGTTCTTCATTTTCTAGCACACAGTGATCATTATCCTGTGAAAGGTTTACCTCTTGTTTGTTTGTTTCTTTCATTCTTTCATCCATTTATTTATTCATCTATTCATTCAATCATTCACTCAATTTTTATTAATGCCCCAATCCCATTTCTGTCCTTATCCTCCATAGGTACACATTCTAAGTTATTTGAAATGTTTTTATCCTTCTGTGTTTTACTTACTTACTGAACCTACTTCAGTTCCCTTGCCCCTTTGTTCAAGTCACCTTCTGGAGTCCCAGTCTATTAACCCTACTTAATTGCAAGTGGCCTCCTGGTACTCTCACCTTCTACCTACCTGATTTTAAATTATTTCTGTAACACTTATCACTCATTGCTTATTTAATAATTTGTCTCTCTTCAGCTACATTGTACTGTTCATGAGTGTAGGGATCTTTATTTTTTTCACTGTCGTATCAGGCACCTAACACCATGCCTGTCACATTATAGGTGGTCAACACAATATGAACTACAATAAATAAAAGCATTGTTGCTTTCTCTTTTCATATTTCTACTTTATATACACACTTTTCTGTTTTAAACTTCCTTCTGTTTGTTTAACCAACATTCTGTTTTTAGATAGATGCCTATTTGGGGCACATTCAATCTCTGTGTCTATCTGTCCTCTACAAGGTATTCTATCACATTTATCCACCACATTATACATTTCCATACTCAGAATCATGGACGTTGTCCATGTCTTTCTCCCCTATGTGACATAGTTTATCTTTCAACTTCTTTTAACGTTTTTTTTAACATCATCTTAAAAACCATTATGTTCCCTTTTTAAAAAAAATTGTTAAGAGGGAAGGAGCTATCACTTCACAACTTCTCAGCTAGGTTTTTCTTCTATACGTTTTGTTACCCATGAACACTAGAGATTTCCATTTGTTAAACACCTTGATGTCTCATATTAAAGTAAGAAAAATAACTTAAGTCACAGATAGTACAGTTACACAGGAACACATGTAATTTTTTATGTTGTATAGGCTTGCTTAGAGACAGGGAGTAGATGGTTGGTGAGATACTCTAATATTTCAGGATCAGAATAATGCTCATTTAGTAGAGGTATTCTGAGTCGGAAAATTTATTAGTTATCTAAATACATTCAGTATTAAGATGAGCATCATCACTATAATGGAGAAGAGTACAGTTTAAAAATTTTCTGCCCCTTCCAGTATACTATTAATAGATTTTTAACTTGAGACTTCTATATGGTTACTTATAAATTATAATTTTAACTCTACATTTTCTCCAATAAATAAGCTGTTCTTCTCCCTAGTTTTTAAAAATAGGTCTATAGGGCTTCCCTGGTGGCGCAGTGGTTGAGAGTCCGCCTGCCAATGCAGGGGACATGGGTTCGTGCCCTGGTCCGGGAAGATCCCACATGCCGCGGAGCGGCTGGGCCCGTGAGCCATGGCCGCTGAGCCTGTGCGTCTGGAGCCTGTGCTACGCAACGGAAGAGGCCACAACAGTGAGAGGCCCACGTACCACAAAAAAAAAAAAATAAATAAAATAAAATAAAAATAAAAAAAGGTCTATAATACTTATTATTTTATCACTCAGTTTTAAACTTAATAATATCTTATATCATTAAACTATTTTCAAATACCTATATTTGATCAAAGAGCAATAACTTAAATTTATTACTTTTTTCTACTTACCATAGCTCAGTACATCTTACTAACACTTAGTAGGAATTTAAGAGGCTTATTTATCTACATGTTTTTTAACTAAAAGTGTATTAAAAGCATAGAATTTGGATTCATAGAGATTTTAATTGAATCACAACTCTTTTCATGAATTCATGTAAGTTTAAACAAGTTTCCTAATCTACTTCAGTTTTATTTTTTATAAAGTTATTTCTCTAAATAGTAGTAAATACCTCATTGGGTCCATTGTAAGGAATAAATGTTATTATATAAACATTTAAAGGTTTTAATACAAGCCTTGATAGAAGTCCTTAATAAATTTTGGCTATTATTACTAATGTTAATATAATTTTTTGTCTCTTTCAAATTCATAGACTTACTAAAGAAGATAGTAATAAACACTTAGAAACATCTCACATCTCTTTTTTTCCCCCTTTCTCATGGATAATTATTTTCTGTGGTTAAAAAATGTAGTGAATCACATGTATTACCAATATGTTAATCACATATTATAAAACGTTAATGAACATTACATAGTATTTACTTTCCTCAGCAAGATTTACATGTTCGGTATGGATAAACAACAAGGAGCATGACTCACCTTATTTTATGATACGTAATGATATTTGAGACTGCAATATGATTGATACCTGGGAGTGGGATGGATGACTGTATAACTTTATGATATTGAAATGAAAAGGAAAAACAAATGATGTGAAATACTGAAACGAAAGTGGTTGAGGTTGTCTATATGCATGTTTAGGTAGAGAAATACATAGAATGAATAAATAAAACACACAACTACAAAACTATTTAAGACAATGTGTGAAATGTTTTATTCAGCTTTTCTAAAATCTTCATTTGTCAGTTTTACTATATGTAAAACAAATAGCTGAAATTTTGGCACCATTTGTCAAAGAGTATGCATTGAAATACTTCCTTCAGTGCTGACTGTAAGAACTCTATGTGTTTCTAGTCTTATTTGGAGACATTTTTTTCTGTAATGAATAATTTGGATATATCACAATATTACACTTTTCTGTTGAAACAAAATTCCCTAGTGTACATGTTCTGTTTTATTCCCATAGGATGGTGAATATGCATGTACTTACACTTATAAAGTAAATTACGTGCTTAAAGATATAATAGCCCTTGCTTTTACGCAGTTGTTTTCTCAAAGGAATTCAACGCATTTTACGTTGACTTTAGAAAAATGACCAACAAGTACTCATTCTTGATGTACTGTATTACCCTGGGAGTATTTCTTCACTTCCCATCTAGTTTTTCCCTTAAAGCTCTATAATAGATTGTACCGAATTTAAGGTGAGAGACAGAGACAGAGAAAAAAAGAAGAGTATCTAACACAAATGTTAATACACTTGGTCAAAATCTTTAACTTCCAAAATCACCAAATGAAAAAGCCTTGGTAGAGTCCTAGACTTCTAGATCACTGTTACCTCTAATAAGACAAAGCATCAATGAGATTTTAAATATAGTTGAAGAAATTAAACTTCCAAAAGATCAATATTTTCTATTTTGAGAAATAGATATGAGATTACAAAATATTTCATGACTTAGTTCTTTGGGTTTTTTATTTTTATGTACCATCCTCATTAGGGTGAGCATTTCAATTGGGTGTTCTGATAGAAATGAATTTTGTCAGTAAGTCCATCTACACACTTCTCCTTTGTAACCGAGGGCGTCCCTTTGCAAGGTTGCCACAAAATAAACTGTCCCATGTGGTCATTAAGTACGTGACATTTGTAACTATGGAAATGTCAGCCTGAAATATTGAGATAATCTAAATTAATATTTTCCCTATACTGAGGAGAAATAAGGATCAGAAAGATGAAATGATTTGCAAAGGTATGTATCATAGTGGCCAAGAGTGCCCGCTCTCCAGTGGATTTGCAATCCTGTTTTAATTCTGAGCTTTAACACTTACTTACTGTGTAATCTTGGGCAAGTTGACTAACCTTTTTAAGCCTCAGTTTCCTTATCTATAACATGGATCTAATAATAATACTTGTAGCTTATTTTGTACCAAAGATTGCAGTGGAATTTAAGAGAGAGGCCATATCAAGGAATTTCATTAGACATTTGAAGGTTTGAAGGTTGTCATAAGTCTCTGTTTTCCCATTTGGAACTACCGTAGAGTTGCTCTGTCTTATGGGCCACTTATGTTTGCATTTCTGTCTTCTGTTTAATCATTGGTCCATTGAAGCTGTGCTGTGAGAAAATGTGAGAAGTCCTTAAGCATCCTGGTTAAACACTCAGGTTCTAGACCAGACTGCTGAGGCCTGAATTTCTGTTCAGCTGTGTGGCTTTGAGTAGTCTTTGTACTTCTTTGTGACTCAGTGTCTACATCTATAAAATGAGTAATCATACAGCCTGCATCTTAGGATTCAACTAATAATTAAAGTTACATGCACAAAGCGCTAAGAACAGTGGCAGGCACACAGGAAATGGTATATGAAGGTTAGTAGTTAGTTGTTTACATATTTTTAAAAGTGAATTTTTTTATTTAGCGTTTCTAAAATCTCTGCCAACTGTACTACATGTGACATAAATAACTGGAACATTCCTTCTAAAAAAATTAAAAAGATGTTTAAAAATCACATCCTTTTTTTTTTGTTTTAACAAATACCCATCAATTTTAATTTTGAAGTAATATATAAAAATGTCAATTTTCATTACTTTTTCTCTAATTTATTTTGATAAAGTGATCTAAGAGCAATAATTCTTATTATAAGTTTGCTAAACCCTTCCAATTCCTACTCAAGATTGTAATCATAATGCCCCCATCACTCCATCAAGAATAAATGACACAATCAAATATGTAATTACTCTTATAAAGAAATGTCAACATTGTCACAAACACTCAGATTTTCAAAGTGAAGTTTGTGAGAGTAATAAATGTGTCTATTTCCATCAAGATACTTTATAAAATCCTTCTATTTTAAGCCAAATCCAGTTCTACCATTAATGAAGTAAATTATACATTTATGGACATTTTCATTCAAATTAAGTATATTAATCTCCTACAGGTATATTTTCTCTAAGATAGGAATTCTACTCACAGATTTCCTCACCAAGTGTTTCGGTTCACTTCTGCATGGTGAGGAAGGTAACAAGATTTTTATGTCATGGTAAATGAATAAAGAGTCTTTCTGCTTACTAGAGTGGACATAACAGAATAATTATGTGTTCATGGTGGTCAGTTTTCTATAAATATTGGAGTTCAGTAATTACTATAGAGCTGCCTGTTATTCACTCATTTATTCCTTAAAGGAACATGAATATGCATGAACTACTTCTGTAGGTCAAGAAAATATAGTTTGTTTTGGTCTTTGAGTTTTGCCATAGGTATATTTTGTGGTTTTTAAAATATATCTGCTACCTTTATCACCTTGAGCTAGGCAGAGACTGAAGTATAATTTTAATGCAGGTACAGTTTATTTATGATAGTTCTTCTCTTCCAAGACAGTGTTTCTAGACCTTTCTTTCCTTTATCCTGTTTCTCTACCCTTGAGGAAAAGGCAGAACCAAGCAAAAAATTGCCTGTGCTTTATCTCCCGCTGTTCTAGTTTTGTTCTCTGTTTTCCAGCATTATCCGTATCTAATCTGAGAATGAAAAACATATAGAACTATTAGTGAAATAAATTTCCCCTGCCCATATTTTTTTCCAGGGCCTGCGTCATGTTGCATTAAATGGATTTCTAGAGATAAAACTTTGTTGTCTTCTCTCTCCATTTGTTTCTCCAAACTCATTTTGACAAGGAAGATCTAATATTAAAATTGCATATTTCTGTAATGATAGTATTTTATGTCACACAGAAGCCATCTGTTAGCCCTCAAATTTACCCAGGTTAGTGTCTGTTCACTTTGTTTGCTTAAAAGACAGGCTTTGATTTTGGAGGAGTTGAATCTTCATTTTAGAAGTCTGAGAGCAAACTTTTTTGAACTCACATCCCTAGTTAGTATCACATTAATTTACAGAGCATTTCTAGAAATAAATTGCTATGGAATTCAGAAATGTATAATACTGTTACTATAATTATATTAGAAAGCTGAAGGTGTAATATAGTTTACTCAACAATTTGCTGAATATAAGGATGGAAATGTTCACAGTTTTAAAAAAAAGTAGTTCTTGGCTCATTCAGCTAATCTTATTTTTGTGTACATTAGCATCGAATCAGATCCTCCAAGTTCAAGAGCTACGTTAGATTTTTTTCCTTCTATTTGGATGCAGAACTCAGAGTTTGCAGAGTTTTGTCTAGAGTTTCCCACAAATCCTCTGATAATTGACTAGATTAGTGCAAAATAACTGCACAAAAGGCCACATACTCCCTCCACAATAAGGATTCCCAGGAAACAGGAATAGAAGGGAAAGGACATGGCAATTTTTTTTCTCTACTGCAACTTTTTCCTCTCTCCCTCCTTTCTCTCTCCCTCCCTACCTCCCCCCTTTCATTCTTTCTTTCTTTCTTTTTTTCTCTCTCTCTTTTTATAAAACCACTTAAGGGATCAGACCTCAACAAATTATTAAAAGTGCACAATACAGAACTGATATCTCTAGGGAAAATGTTGGAGAGCAAATCTCTAGAACTTGTTCATTTTGCATAACTGAAAGTTATACCCATATGAAAAACAACTCCCCATTGTTGTTTTGTTGTTCTACTCTGTGTTTCTACCTGTGTTCTACTCTGTGTTTCTACTCTGTGTTTGTTCTCTTCTGTGTTTGTTCTACTCTGTGTTCTACTCTGTGTTTCTATGAGTTGTTCTACTCTGTGGTTCTATGAGTTTGGCTATTTTACATAACTCATATAACTAGAATCATGCAGTATTTGTCCTTCTATGATTTGCTTGTGTCACTTAACATAATATCTTCCAGTTCCCACGTTGTCACATATGCAGGATTTCCTTCTTTTTTAAGGCTGAATGATATTCCATTGTATGTATATACCTCATTTTCTTTATTCATTCATCCATTGATGGATCCTTAGGATGTTTCCATGTCTCTGCTTTTGTGAATAATGCAATGAACATGGGAATACAGTATCTCTTTGACATCCTGGTTTCAATTCTTTCAGACACCCAGAAGTGAGATTGCTGGATCATATGATAGTTCTGTTTTTAACATTTTGAGGAACTTCCGTACTTTTTACCACAGTGACTGCACCATTTTTCATTCCTAGCAACAGTGTACAGGAGTTCCAATTTCTCATATCCTCACTGGCACTTACTATATATATATTTTAAATAATAGCTGTCCCAATTAATGTGAGGTGATATCTTATTGTGGTTATTTGCATTTTTATGACAATTAGTGATGTTGAGCATTTTTTCATTTACCTTTCATATAGAAAAGTATCATTTGCATATCTTCTTTGGAGAAATGTCTATTCAAGTCCATCTTTAAATCAGGTTATTTGGTCTTTTGCTATTGAGTTGTAGGAGTTTCTTGTATATTTTGGATATTTACTTCTTTTTGGATATATGGTTTGCAAATATTTTCTCCCTTTTTGTAGGTTGCATTTTTATTTTGTTGATTTTTCCTTTGCCAAGGCAATTACAACTACCTTACAAATGAACACTAGTGAAGAGATCTCACCACAGTGATTCCTAATATAGTAGACTGTTACCAAATGATCATTTTAAAAGCAGAGAAGAGTGATCGTTACAGATACAACAGTGTTACATATTCCATCTTGCCCTTTTATTAACCAGCATTCTCTGAATGCTCCTTGACTGTGGAGCCAATTAAAAAAAAATTGAGGGTATATTATCCCTACAAAAACTAAAGTTAATTTTAACCATGCATGCACTCAGTGGTTCTGCAAAGTAATACACCCACATTTGGAATGGTACTTTTGGTGGAAAATACAGCTAATTCTCATGTAGTACTTTGAAAATGGTAAATAATAATAATTAGGAGTAGTAGAAGTAATACTAGTAGTAGTAGTCAGGAATCCTGATCATTCTCCTCTTGAAGATTCTGGTATTTTTTAGCGTGTTATCATTCATATGTAATTTTCTTCATAGATCATGTCTTCATATACAGTTATAATAAGTGCAAACAATACACACAAAGCAAATAACTGAAATTTCATGAAGCTTGGTGTAATTACCAATATAGTCTTCTCACAAATTCACTCACTCATAATCTTTTAAACATTGTTATATGCAAACAAGCATAAACTTACAGGAAGCACAGTTTCTTTCCAGTTTATGTATTTTTAAAACTATGTAGAATATTTTAATAAAATGTAGAGGAAAGTTGCATTACATAAAACATAGAGAAAAAAAGGGTTTCCATTCTCTTGCCTTTGAATCAGTTCCCATGAATCTGTTGCCTTGGGAAGTATCAGTAATATCACTGCAGGACACAAACTTTTTCCAAGATACTGTTTATATCATAGTTCAGAGATTATTTATAAAGGACAAAAACTGATATTTTACCCATAAACAGTTGGAATTAAATATAGAGGATGAACTGTGATTTGAAAACACAGTAGCTTTCTTGGGGCTATAGAACCTCATTATGATCAAAATCCATTGATACGGATGAAAATTCAATGGGAAAATCTAGATTCTGATCCAGTTTCTTACACTTATCAGCTCTTAGAATAAATAACTTGAGCATGAATTTACTTATCTGTAAAAAGGAACATAATAGGGCTTCCCTGGTGGTGCAGTGGTTGAGAGTCCGCCTGCCGATGCAGGGGACGCGGGTTCGTGCCCCGGTCTGGGAAGATCCCACATGCCGTGGAGCGGCTGGGCCCGTGAGCCGTGGCCGCTGAGCCTGCGCTCCACAATGGGAGCCTGTGCTCCACAATGGGAGAGGCCACAACAGTGAGAGGCCCGTGTACCGAAAAAAAAAAAAAGGAACATAATAAATACTTTTTAAATGTGTAATTTGCTCATTTTTGTCACGTACTTTGGGCACTGAAGCTAGTGGTGTTACCCCTTGTCTTCTGAATGAATGAAACTGGTATATGCTAAAATATTATTTTGATTGATAACGCCATAGAGATGGTGATCTGTTACAGTGCTGTCAGTGAGAGTGTACAGATATCTGCTCAAATAAATTTTTCTTTTTCAATAACCAGAATTGGAAAAGAACAGTGTGGTAGGCATTGTGTAGTCTAAAATAGAATTCATTTAAAATTTTTTTCAAAATGATCATAAACAGTAAGTAACCATAAAATGTAATGGATAAGAAAAAATTAAGATAAAAAATGATGACAGAAGCACATTATAAATGTTAAAAATCCAAGCCAAACAGTTTATTTTATGATATATAAGTGAATATAGTATTTAACACAGCCATTCTGTGTAAAGATTGATATGTTTCTGCTTCCTCAAAGCAAACAGCTCTCTCAAACTTGAGGACATGTAGTCAGGTAAAATCAATGACCATAGAATTTCCCTATATAATGAATAAATTATAATGTTAAATTGTCATTTGTTTATTCAATAACTGCTTATAGAGTGTCAACCATTGACAGACATGTTCTGTGTGGTAAATGCAGCACTAAAATAGGATGATGCATAAACTGTATTTAGTAGAGCTTAAGATTATATAATTAGAGTATGCCCTCTTTAAGAACACGAATGCAAATCAGGTTTTAAAAAAGTAAACACTTAGAAAAAAAAGAAATCACAGATATGTAAAAATCTGGCCACTATCACCAATGTCAAATTACAAAATCAAAAAGAAACTGTAACATTTTATATTAGTTAACTTTTATAGTATTTTTTATCTTATTTTGACTGAATACTACATGAATGCCTCTTCACATAACAAAGATTTTGTAATTTTTTTTTTCTATAGGAGTAATGAAAAGATCATTTTATTCTTCTAATAGGGGTGATCATATTTTTTTCTCATTGAATTGTAAAAAGCTTATTTCAGCATCACAACTTGCTGTAGACAATGTCATGTAAATATTTGGGTGTCACCAAATATGAGAAAACCTTTTATATTTAAGATGCAAGGTTTGGAAGAATTTTCCACAGGCTGGCTTATGACTTTATATTTCAAACTTTGTTCCTTCGCCACCACCACACACTTCAGGTGCCAGATTCTATACAACACATTTATTTCAGCATATAACATCTACCCTTTACTTTCAAGTCACTATGACACAATACCCTGTAGGGATATTACTGGAAGCCATTTCTTCATATGGACAATTAGGAATAACTTTACCATCATGGAAGTGACAGAAAACCATATAAATAAGCTCCACCAAACCAAAACTACATGTATCCTCAATACAACTTTCCCTTCAGTGCATTTCCGAGTTGCCTTTGGTCACTCCAAGTTATACCATATAACTGTAAGAATGAGAGATGGGAAGTCAGAATGAAAATAGATACAGAAGAAATACTTCTATGAAGAAGTATGTGATGCCGTCAGATTATATAGTAAGACAACCAGATCTGGTCCTGCAAGTCAGAGAAATTTTCCCTAAGTGGTTCTTGATGTTAAAACCTGCATAAGAAACTTATTCTTAGTAACCAAGTGATGGTGGTGGTGAGAGGGGTAGAGAAGATTCTAGGCATATGAAAGAAAATGCACAAATATTTTGAAGCAGGAAAATACTATGAGGAGTTGAGAAACTGAAAGGAAATTCAGTATGGTTAGAGCTCAGAAAGTAAGGATAAAAGGGTCATCTGGAATGAGATTTTAGAGAAAAGGATGGGACAGATCCAGTTTGGTCTGGGTAGGCTACCTTAATGTTAGGGCTTTATTCTAAAGAAAAAGGGAAGCCATTAAGAGTTGACATTGTAAGATTTGCATTGATACCAGAATACTCTGAATACAATGTGAAAAACAGACTGGAGTGGGGAGGCCCAAACTGTTGTGGGGTTTCTACCAGGAAGCTATTACCCTCAATTGGGAAGAAATTGGCCCAGGGTGAACAGTAGTAGTAGCAAAAATAATCTTAATTTGTTCATTCATTCTCAGGAGCTATACTGAACTTAACTAGACTTTGCACATATTATTTTTCTTTTTTAGTTTGATAGGCATTGATTTCCAGTTGATATAAATTAGTAAAAATTACTCTAATATTTGAATTTTATATTTTTAAACTATTAAAATATTATTATAGAATTTTGGCCCGAAATTTGGGGTTCAACTATTTTTTTTTTAACTTTTTACTTTATATTGGATTACAGCTGATTAACAATTTTGTGTTATTTTTCAGGTGTACAACAAAGTGATTCAGTGATACATATACATGCACCTATTCTTTTTCAAATTCTTTTCCCAGTTAGGTTGTTACAGAGTACTGAGAAGAGAGCACTGGGATCTAACTATTGATTGTTAATTTCATGAAAAAATCTAGAATTAAAGATACAGGGAGCAGATTAAGAACTGTTGATTCTTCCAGGTTTGTTCTGAGAGGATAAAGTATACATGTTGGCTGTTTGCTGTTGTTGACCAGAGTGAGTTAGATCTTTGGAATGGGAGGAGTCAAAATTTATGTAACACATGATTGCTAAATGTTTGGTACCTAATCTATTAAAAGGGTGCTTGGTCTAAAAATGTAATAAGAATCCATAGGTCAGTTGCTGTAATTAATTAGGTTTCCTCAAGCTAAATTCATCTATTTCTAGCATCCTTTCTTTCTCTTTACACCTTCCTGTTGTAGTACTATTTTCCATATTATAATTCATTTTTTCACATGTGGTCTTAAAAGAGAAGTGATTCCTTTCAACTCAGGCTACAGAGAAGACATCTTCTGGAACTAAATCAAACTACATTTGAAGCATCTTTGGGGCTCATAAGTGTCATTTTTCACTTGTTCTATTTCTGTTATTTCTGCATGATGCTCTAAAATGCAAGTTTGTAAATTACATTAAAGTACATACTTTAACATACTAATGTATTTTCCTGAAATTTTGTTTCCAATCCAATATTAGTGCCAAAAACTAAGAGAAATTTCCAAGACGCCTTGCTTTATAATGTGACTCCACTGATGTCCACAGAAAGTTTTTTCCAAGGGGGGTCTTAATAAACATTCAAACTTGTGGATAATTAGAGTCCTGGGATAGAATAGTGCTGGGCCACCTGGCAACATGCACAGTATTTAATTTAATTTACCTCAAGGAGATTGGCTCTATGCCTATATGCCTGACTCAACGTTACATTTTTCTTCTCTCCTGAAAAGAGCTCTGTCAGAAAATACCATGAAATTCAAGAACTGGTTTTTTGAATTGCAAAATGTTGTGAAAGTTGGAAAGATATCAGGACTATCACAAAGCAGTGATATCTCCCCCTTAGTGAGATCCTCCATGTCAGTGGTCCCCAACCTGTTTGGCACCAGGGACAGGTTTTATGGAAGACAATTTTTCCACGGACGGGGTGGGGTGGGGGATGGTTCAGGCAGTAATGTGAGCGATGCAGAGCAGCAGATAAAGCTTGGCGCACTTGCCACTCACCTCCTGCTGTGTGGCCCAGTTCCTAACAGGCCGCGGATTGGGGACCCCCAGTCTACGTGACTACTATCTGTTGTTTTGGCTACAATGCATAGGATGATAACATTAAAAAGGATAATGCTAATTCATCACTATAATAGAATAATTATACTAACAATTTGATAAACAATTTTCATATATTGTCAAAACCTCTGAAATAAGCGTAAAGATGGTCTCCATTTTAAAGTGGAAACAAAGGTCTTGCAATGTATGATTTATCATTAGGTCATTTTAAAGGGTGCTAAGGGAAGTGATATTACGTAACAAGCAACAACAGCATAACACAGATTGTCCCCTTCCATCTACTTCTCTGATGGCCTATTCATTCCAGCAGTTGTTAGGCAAGAATTTGTTTTCTTTCACTTTGATTCATCCTATATTCATTTGAATGTATCTCTATAATTTGTAGATCACATTTGATTTTCTTTTTTTTCTTTTTTTTGATTCCTTAAAAAGAGAAACTATATGCCTTTTCAAGCTTATCATTATCTATCAAGTCTCAAAAGCTGGTGAGTTGAAGGACATTTGGGTCATTTCCACTTTTTCCTTATTGTGAATAATTTTGCTATGAACATTCATGTACAAGTTTTTTGTATGGACACATGTTTTCACTTGTCTTGAGTATATTTTCTAGGAGTATATTTTCTGCATTATATGGCAACTCCGTTTAGCTGTTTGAGAAACTGCTAAACTGTTTTCTAAAGCAGCCACACCATTTTATATTGCAGCATTAATTGTTGAGGGTCCAATTATTCTACATTCTTGTCAACACTTGTTATTATTGTCTGTCTTTTTTATTATGCTCATCAACTGATGAGTGGATGAACAAAACATGGTATATCCATACAATAGAAGATATTTAGCCATTAAAAAGAGTGAAATGTTGGTCCAAGTAAAAGAAGGGAGACTCGTGCGGTCACAGATTTATGAGTCAATTTTTATGACATTTCCAGAATAGACATATCTATAGAGAGAAAAAGATTAGTAATTCTCAAGGACTAGGAGGGAGATGAATGGGAAATGACTTCTAATGGGTATGGGGCTTTTTATGGGTTGATGAAAATATCCTGGAAGTAGATAGTGATGATTCCTTTCACATTTTGTAAGTATACTAAAACCAATGACATGACACTTTAAAATGTACGTTTTATGTTATATGAAATACATCTCAATAAAAAATCAATTAAGCTTCTACTTCTGAAATGATGATGATAATCATAACAAGAATAAAAACGGTAATTATTGTGGAGGTTGGGGAAAGAAGAGAGAAAAGAGGGAAAAGGGAAATGCTATGATTATGCTTTAGTGTGTTTTCCTGACACATCTGCGTTTCCTATTCTGGTTAATGGTTCTGCCAACCACTAAGTTATTCAAATTAGACATCTCAAAATGATGATTGGTCCTCCTCTCACTCAACAGTCTACAGATTTTCACAAAGTTCAGCCTCTCTGATTTTAGGTTTTTAAATTTTATTATTAAAAATTTGTTTATTTATTTTGGCTGTGCCGGGTCTTAGTTGCAACACGTGGGATCTTTGTTGAGGCATGTGGGATCTTTTAGTTGCGGCATGTGGGCTCATAGTTGCAGCATGCAGACTCTTAGTTGTGGCATGCAAACTCTTAGTTGCAGAATGCATGTGAGATCTAGTTCCCCCACCAGGGATTGAACCTGGGCCTCCTGCATTGGAAGCATGGAGTCTTCCCCATTGGATAACCAGGGAAGTCCCTCAGTTTTTGTTGTTGTTGTTTTTTATCACTGTTCTCATTTCTACCTCCTCTGTCATTACCATTTAAATTAGCTCATCTCTAATTAACTACTACAGCATTTTCCTAATGATGCACCCTCACGTACTTGCAAGCTCTCCTATACAGGTATTCAAATCCATTCTATAAGCTGCCTTTACTGTTACCCTCCCAAAGTACAGGTCTGACTGTGTCCTTCTTCTAGTGATGGCATTCATGATAACCAACCTGATACAATGAACCCCTCACAAATTTCCTGTGATCTGCCTGTCTAGGCTTATTTTTAAACCGCTTGCTCCTGATCTCCCCACTCTCACACACCTATTTGCACAGTACTCTGCACATAATATTCTCTTTCATACTGCTTTACATTTGATCATGTTTTTCCTTCTATCTTCTTATTTGTATTAATCAGTACCCTTAGAGATGCCAGGGAGAGAATCATCTCAGAATAGATCAAGAAGCACACGTATTTATTGGAAAGGTGAAATATACAGAGGGTTTTAGGCAGAGTTATATGCAGGGGCCCAAACAGTGCCTTCTGTGTTCTCATCTCTTGTGTCTGCTTTCAACTGAAAATGTGTATGAAGGTTGGTAGGTAGGTAGATAGGCAGACATATAAGTAAGCATCTTTATAAGTATACAGTATTCAGAGCTTAAGGGAAGTTGAGGAGGAGGGGGAGACAACATTTGCCAAGGTTTGAGCCACATGCTCCTCAGTAAACAAATCCCTTTGGCAAGAGGCATGGGTATTCTGAAAGGTTAGTCCACTTCACATGCCCACGGCTTCAACATGGTATCATGAATAACAGAATGGCAGGCCCACTAAGATCAAATGGAATGAGAGAGAGGTCATTTCCTAACAGAAAAACAACATGGAGTGTATGCCTTCCTATTCTTCTATAATTAGGCTTACTCCCCAATGTGAATTAGTTTTTGTAAACAGTGTTTGGTAGGATTTGAGGATTGTTTTTTGCACAATCAATTAGTTGTAGTACCTTTTGGTGAAAGTACATCCCATTCTTGATTGGATTGCTCTGTCCTCTTTTTCAAAAATCAAGCAAGAATATACAAGTTGGGGCTTTGTATACTATCCCACTGACTTATTTAACATTCCTTAATTGTTTCATTACTGAAGTTTTGTAATAAGTTTTGCAGGCAGGTAGTACAAGTTCCACTTTGTTCTTAGTTTTTAATATTGCTTTGGACTTTCTAGTTACTTTGAATTCCTACATGAATTTTAGGAGTAACTTGTCAACTTCTACAAAAGAGCTTACTGGGATTACGATCGAAACTGTTTGATTCTATAGAATAATTTAGGGAGAATTGACATCTTAACAATATTGTCTTCCAGTCCATAAATATGGAATATCTGTCCATTAATTAGGTCTTTTAAAATTTCTCTCACCACTGTTTTTGAGTTTTCACTGTCAAAGTCTTGCATATATTTGTTAAATGTATTCCTAAGCATTTTGTTTTCTGATGCTAATATAAATGGAATACCTTTGGAATTTTATTTTCAAATAATATATTATTCATGTATGAAAATATAATTGATTTATTTTTACTTAACATACTGTGACTTTGCTAAATTCGCTAATTAGTTCTAAAAGGTATGTTGTAGCTTCCTGAGATTTTCTGTATAAGGAATCATTTTATGTTGTTTATAAAGACAAATTTACTTCTTCTTTATACTATTTATTTGTTTGCCATCCTACAATAGACATTCCAGTACAATATCGAATAGAAATTATGAGACTGGGCATAGCTTGTTTCCAGTCTTAGGATGAAAGCATTTAATAAG
This sequence comes from Lipotes vexillifer, assembly GCF_000442215.2. Taxonomy (NCBI): domain Eukaryota; kingdom Metazoa; phylum Chordata; class Mammalia; order Artiodactyla; family Lipotidae; genus Lipotes; species Lipotes vexillifer. Next base: position 1,305,786 of record NW_006780679.1, on the reverse strand, counting down.
TTTAAGCATCAAATATGTAAGCCATAAGATTTTTGAAGATGTTCTTTTTCATAATGTGGAAGTTAATTTATTTTTCTAGTTTGCACATTATGTTTTTCTAATCATGAATTAAGTTGAATATTAAATTATTTGTCTGCATGTACTGAAATGATCCTTCAGTTTTTCTCAATTACTGTTAACATGTTTAATTACACTGATTAATTTGTAAATGTTAAATTAACCATCATGCACTGTGGATAAATGCCAGTTGGAAATGATGTATCATACTTACATATTGCTGGATTTGATTTGATAGGGTGTTGTTTATAAGACATTAGTCTCTAAATTTCTTTCCTTTAAAAAAATACTATATCAAGTTTTGGTATTGGATTAGGCTGTCTTTGGAGAGTGAATTGAGAAGTATCTCCTGTTCTATTTTCTGAAAGAGTTTGTATAAGCCTAGTAATTTTTGAAACATTTTTTCATTAAATATTTGATGCCATTTAACAGTAAAATCATCTGGGTTTGGATTTTATAGGAAGTTTTTGATAAAAGTTCAATTTATTTAATAGGCATAAGGCATTCAAATTCTTTGTTTTTTCTTCTTAGTTTTAGTAAGCTGTGTTTTTCAAAAAATGTGTTTATTTTATCTAAGTGGTCAAACTTATTGGCATAAAATCGTTTATTATCGTTTTTAATATCTGTAGAATCTAGTGATAACCCTTCTTTCATTTCCAACACTGGCAATTTGTGTTCTCTCTCCTTTCTTCATCATACTTGCTAGGTGTTTATCCAATTCACTAGTTTTTTCAATGAACCAACTTTTGACTTTTAAAACTTTCTCTGTTGTTTGCTATATTTAACTTAATTGATTTCTGTTCTTTTTTCTCCTATCTTTTACATACTTTGGGCTTCTGTTATTCTTCTATTTTAGATTAATTAATTAATTAATTATTAAAGATTAATCTTAGGCTATTGATTTTAGACTTTAGTTTCTAATATTAGCATTTAATGCTCTAAAATGTCCTCCAAGTACTGCTTTAGCTGCATAATTTGATATATTTTTGTAACGACTTAGTAAGATATATTTTCTAATTACCCATGTGATTTATTACTTGATCAGTGGTTTATTTGAAAATGGATTCTTTAATTTCCAAGTATCTGGGTTTTATTTTTTTTAAGACATCTTATTTTTTATTTATAATTTAATTTTTGCCAGAGGACTTATACTGTATGATTTCAGTCATTAAATTTATTGAGTATGTTTTATCACCCAAAATATCATGTGTCTTGATTAATGTTTCCTCTGCACTTGAAAAGCATGTGTATTGTTCTATTTTATGGGTAAAGTGTTCTACAAATATCCATTAGATCTAGTAGCCTGATAGCATTGCTCAAATATTCTGTACCTCTCCTCTTTTTGTCTAACTGTTCTTTTAATTTTTGAGAAAGGTATGTTAAAATCTACAACTATGATTGTGGAATTGTCCATTTACTTCTTTAACTTAGTTAATTTTTACTTTATGTATTTTGAAGGTCTATTATTAGTCAAATACAAATATATATTGTTATATCTTACTGGAGAATTGACTATTTGTCATTTTAAAATCTCCTTGTAGGAAAAAAGATGCAGATTTAGAGAACGGACTGGTGGACACAGGGGGAGAAGGGAAGGGTGGATGAATTGAGATAGTAGCACTGACATATATACACTACTGTGTGTAAAATAGATAGCTAGTGGGAAGCTGCTGTATTGCACAGGGAGCTCAGCTCGGTGCTCCGTGATGACCTGGAGGGGTGGGATGAGGGGGGTATGGGAGGGAGGCTCAAGAGAGAGGGGATATATGTATACATATAGCTGATTCACTTTGTTCTACAGCAGAAACTAACACAACATTGTAAAGCAATTATACTCCAATTAAAAAAAATCTCCTTATATACCTATGGTCATAATATTTTGCTGAAAGCATTGAAAATATTCATAGAGCTCTGCAGCTTTCTTTTGCATACAATATACATGTGATATTCATGTTATATTTTTTCCCCATCTAGTGAGGTTCAATATATCTGTGTATGGAAATAAATAAAGTTTGTCTTTTGTAGAGTATATATTCAGACCTTGCTTTTTTGTCTTATTAAAATCTAACTTTTGGGGCTTCCCTGGTGGCACAGTGGTTGAGAGTCCGCCTGCCGATGCAGGGGACGTGGG
>NW_006780679.1:1272010-1303483 GCF_000442215.2 Lipotes vexillifer | reverse complement strand
AAAAAAAAAAAAAAAAAAAAAAAAAATCTAACTTTTAATTGCAGTGTTTGTTCATTAACATGTCATTTTTAATTTAGATGAGATGTTACATTTTTGTTTTACATTGAATTGTTTTGTTTTACATTTTTAATTTATTTTACATATTTTTGGTTTATCCTTGTTTCTTTATTCCTCTTTACCTGCATTACTTTGGACTAACTTTTTTTAGAATTTTACTTTTATATAACTATCTTTGCATTCATTTTTTAAATTTAATTTTTATTTTATATTGGAGTATAGTTGATTTACATTATTGTGATAGTTTTAGGTATACAGCAAAGTGACTCAGTTATACATATACATATATCTTTGCATTCATCTTTTAGAGTTGCTCTAAAGATTACAGTATGCTTCTGTAACATTTTATAGTCTATTTAACATTAATATTGTACCAGTATATTTAAAATGTAGGAAAGGTTCAAATATGTAGGAAAATGTATTCTATTTTTCTAATATTCACACTATAATTTTATCTATATCACATTTATAGACATCATAAAATCATTAATGTAATATTGAATTTGATATTTTAAATAGTCATATTTATTTTTTTAAAAAAACTTGAGAAAAACTTTTTTTTTTTTAAATACATACCTATATCCATTATTTCTGATGCTCTTTATTCTTTCTTGAAATTCTAAGATTTCATCTAGTATCATTTCTCTTCAGTCTGAAAAACTTTCACTAGCTTTTGTTGCACTTCAAGTCTGTTGGAGACAATTATTTTAGTTTATTTTAACAGAATATGTCTTTGCTTTGATTCTATCTTGAAGAATATGTTTGCTACGTATAGAATTCTGGATTGACAGTTTTTTTCTTTCAATATTTCATAGATGTTATTTCATTATCCTCTGTCTACCATAACCTTTAATAAGATGGTAGCTACATTTGATTCATTGTTCTCCTTTATGTAATTTTTCATTTTTCACTAATCGATTTCAAAATTTTTTTCATTGCTTTGATTTTCACTAGTTTGACTATGATGGGTCTTGATATGATTATCTTTATATTTATTCTGTTGAGGTTGCCTAAGCTTGTTGAATTTGTGAATTTATATCTCTAATCACACTGGGGAAATTTTCAGCCATTATTTCTTAAATAAATTTTATGCTTCATTTTCTCTCTTCTTTCTTTCTGAGACATAAAATATTAGATATTTTAATATTGTCCCATGGGTTCCCGAGGCTCTGTTTATTTTTCTATATTGTTATACTTTTTCTAAAGACTGGATAATGTGTTTCCATTGATCAGTAATCAATTCACAAATTCTTTTTTCAATATGAATCTGTTATTAATCTGATCTAGTGAATTAAAGAAAACAGTTCATGTTAGGTTTATAAAATTATTTTTGTCTTTATATTTATTTCATTTCTAATTCTCAGTGGGGTGTTTCTACCCTGTTATTCATTATACACATATTTTTTTCAGCATAATTTTAAATACTACCTTAAATTTTTTGTCTATCATTTCCAATATCTCTGTCATTTGGGGCGTGGTCTTCCCTTTTCATGATTGGTTACGTATTTCTGTTTCTTTATGTGCTATGTAATTTTGGATTACATATTGGACACTGAATAATGAATTGTAGAGATTCAGAAATTTGCTATGTTCCACTGAAGAATATTGGTTTAAAAAAATAGGCAATTAGCTTGACTGAACTCAAACTTCAAACTCTGTCTTCACCAAGGTGGACAGCAGCTAAAATTTCTCTTTGGTTCTTCAGTCTTCACTAAAGTTCTTGGAATATACCTTCAGCATATCAGGTTAATTGTTCAGCCCATGGTTTGGGCAGAGATTATCCACATTACATGGGGAGCCTAAACAGCAACACTCTCCCTCTTGGATTTCCTCTCTCACTTTCTAGCTGCTGTGATTTTCCTAAATTTTTACTTCCATTTCTTGAAGTCTGTGAGGCTGCAGCTTTTCTATCCCCACATTAAACATCCCACATGGTGAAAACTGGGGCCTATCTTCAGGGTACAAGCTGAAAAAAAATGAGAAGCGCGTATAGGAACATTTATTTCTTCCTAATGTCAATTCTCCTCCACTTTTTTTTTTTTTTTTACCTTTATTTACTACTTTTGTTTACTCTCTATTACCTTGAGTTAGTTAGGTTTTCATGTATTGTCCAAGTTTATAGTTGTTGTTTGTGAAAGGATTGTTACTGTAATTGTTACTCGTAATTAAGCATTGTGCTCATTAAGTTTGCTTTTCTTATTTTTTAATTTTTAAGGATAATATGGTTTGTAAAAATTCATAAACAATATAAATCTATGTTAAAGAAAAGTCCCCCCCAAGATATACTTCATGGATATGAAATCACACACACACATACACAGATGTACACCTCCACTTTCACTAAGAGATTAACTATTAACTGATTTGTATGTATAGTTCTAGACTTATATCTGTGTTCAAGTATTACTGTATAAAATAATTATATGTGATTATATGTACAACAAAACCTGAGATTATTCTAAATCTTATTCTGACATTTTGTTTTATTATTATCTATCAACTACAGCATTCTCAGCTTTATCGTCAGCATCTTCATCATCACGAAATCTAACATTTATTTTTACTGTATCCCATTTTTACACATGCTAGTACATGGTAGTACACATCTTTACCATACATTATATATGATAAATATATAATTTAAGCAGATATTATTGTTTTCTCAAATTTATTGATGAGAAAATTGAGTTGAGTCTAAAATATATTGCCTAAAGCTTACAGCACATAAGTAGTAGACTCAGATATATAAATGCAGTCTATATTGAATGCCTAATTTTTTGACAACTTTGGTAGTGTAATGCATCAAAATGTATTCAAATATTCACTTATTGCACATTAATGATGGTAAGATGGTTAAATTAATGATAAGATGGTTAAATATTACCAAAGCTATAGTGACAAAAAAAGTATACATAAGAAGCATTAAGATACACAATTAGGAAGGTAAGATAAAGCCAGTTGTGAATTGTGAATGCTATGCCAGAGACTTTCTAAGTTATGCTTAAATAACAGAAAACCACCAAAAATCTTCAAGCAGTGGAATGATATGATTACAGTGACTTGGTCAGCAGTTTGTGTGTCACTTAAAAGTTGCAGGATGTTAGGGCAGGAAGACTAATGATGAAACTGTTTGAAAAGTTTGAGGAAGATCATGTGTAGTTGAATCAGGCAGCGGAAAAATAAAATTCTAAAAAGGGTATGAATTCTGGAGATAATTTACATAAAGCAGTAAGTTAACAAGTTAATATCTTAGTTTAAGACACAAATAACATGTACAAATGCCAAATAAAGTCTAGAAATAAAATGATACTAAAGATGAATCAGAGCAAAGCAATTGTTCTTCAAGTAGCTAGGTAATCGAGGTCCATGTCTTCTGGCTTGAGTTGTGTGGAGATGTGTGTTCAACTATGATTCTATCAACCTTTCATTTTCTTCTCTGTCAGAAACAGTTCATATTTACTTTCAAATAATTTCAGCCTTTTATTCAGGAAAATAACATCGGGGAAATGCTCAGACATATGGACTACTATTTAAACACAAAGAAAGTTATCTAAGTTGATCAGAAGTTTTATATGGTACAACTGTAGGTACAATAGTTAAATTTCAATCAGCAGGTTGTTTAAATTATTTTACTTACTATATTAAATAAATTATGTAAAACATATCATCAGTTGTATAATTTACAAGGGCCAATACGAATGGGACTTGTGTTTTATAGTTGTGTACATTGAACAGACTGTTAGTGTTCTCTTCAGTAATGCTTAAATCTATAGTGGTTATACAGAGAAAGAGCTGAATGTTTTACATATGTTTCTCTCAGATAACGATATATATTATTTCTGTAATGAAATGTTCTAAAATGTGCTTTATATTCTTTTTGATTAAAAGGAACTAATTTTACATGCATGATTACTTCAGAAGACTGCAGTTTGAAACTCATTGAAAATTTTAAACTGAAGATTTTCTCATCTTTGTCAACTATTTCTATTTAATTTTCACAAGCACTACCTTTATTTTTGCTATAGTTGGAATTGCCATTGCTGAGTGGAAAAATATCTGGCTAGATATTTCTTCTTTCATAACATATCTACTTCCATTTCCGTATTTATATTAAATCTTAGGGTTTTTTTTTTTTTTTTTTTTTTGTAAGTGATTGAACTGAAAGTTCAAACAAGCAACTCACTGTCAAGGAATAGGTTACTGGTTTATTAATATTTTAACATTTTCCTAAGCCAAATATTAAAGCAATTGCCATTAAGTAAAGGATTTAGGAATAAACTGTTCCTGGTTACAAGAAATATAATTGTTGTCTAGGATAATAGCATTACTTTGAAAGGTTTTTAGCCAAAGTATTTATTACTTACCCAATTAGAACTGTTTTTCAAACATCAATCATAGATTATCAACCTCTTTTTACGATATGTATATTCCCTTTGAAATAAAATATTTTGCATATTTCTATTAAAGAGTCATGGCAATATAAACAACATTCCTTGTGGTGATTTTTGTGAGCTGCACAAAAGTTGCATTGATGAAACATTAAATGAAATTAAAATAATAAGATTCTTTTTAGAATGAGGCAATGTCTTTCATGAACATAATTCCTATAGTTATTTGTTTCACAGAATTATATAGAAGAGTTCAAAATTATGCATGCATCTCTGATATTAGACACATAAGCAGTGCATATAGAAACTTTCTGTGGCATAGAAATAATAAATCAAATATATTTATTGTATTCAAGTCTATTAATCGTCTTGGATAATTTTATTCTTTTTAATGCCATACGCAAAATCAGTTTTCGCTTAGTGGAAAATAGTTATTTTAATTTTATTCTGTGTACCTTGGCAGTCTCTGCTACTTTGGTACAAAGAAGTATTTTTTTAAAAAAAGGCCAGGGCTTCCCTGGTGGCGCAGTGGTTGGGAGTCCGCCTGCCGATGCGGGGGACGCGTGTTTGTGCCCCGGTCTTGGAGGGTCCCGCGTGCTGCGGGGCGGCTGGGCCTATGGGCGGTGGCCGCTGGGCCTGCGCGTCCGGAGCCTGTGCTCCGCGGCGGGAGAGGCCGCAGCGGTGAGAGGCCCGCGTACCAGAAAAAAAACAAAAAACAAAAACAAAAGGCGGCCAGTGAAGTGATTGAAAACAGATTATCAACTCTCAGTGGTAGAGTGGGAGGAGCAGCCCTTAATACTGCTTATGATTTACTTCCATCTTCCTGTTCTGTTTTACTTCTAGCTTTACCTGCAATATTATTTGTGTAAATTTTGCTGGGTTATTTACTCTCATTATACTTCTGCTTTCCTATCTTCAAAATGAGTATATTACTAATACCTATATATGAGGATATTTATGGGGCTTCAGTGAGACCATATAAAGCACTTAGCCTTATGACTACAACATTGTCACATACAGGAGACTGAAGAGAGATTGGCTCAGATGACTGTTTACAGTTATCTTAAATAGATTGTTTAAATCCATTGAAAAACTCCAAATGGGGAAGTAAGGAAAATCCTATGGCAGAGAGACCTTATTCCTTATTCCCAAAATATACTGTTTCGTTCCTTGTATTTGTGAGAATAGTATCTCTTATAGGCCAATTCTGTGAATTCTTTAAGACTGGTCAGGGATATTGCCTTATTAAAGCTATCCTTGTTATTTTTTCTTTGCTTCCTGGTTAATTATTATAGAATATTAATCTCATAACTAATAGAGTAAAAGCCTGCTAGTATAATTTTTTTAATCATTCACATGTGCTCATTTTAGAGGTTTTTAAAAAAATATTTATTTATTTTATTTATTTATTTATTTTTGGCTGCATTGGGTCTTCATTGTTGTGCACGGGCTTTCTCTAGTTGTGGCAACCTGGGACTACTCTTCCATGCAGTGCATGAGCTTCTCATTGTGGTGGCTTCTCTTGTTGCAGAGCACGGGCTCTAGGTGTGTGGGCTTCAGTAGTTGCGGCACGCAGGCTCAGTAGTTGTGGCATGCAGGTCCTAGAGCGCAGGCTCAGTAGCTGTGGCACATGGGCTTAGTTGCTCTGCAGCATGTGTGATCTTCCCAGACCAGGGCTCGAACCTGTGTCTCCTGCATTGACAGGCGGATTCTTAACCACTGGGCCACCAGTGAAGTCCCCCTCCTAGTATAATTAACACATATTAATTCAACACATATCTGTTGAGCGTTTACCCCATGAGCAGTAGAATGCTAGTTATGGGTGGTACAAAGAAGAATAAGCCAGCCAGCCAGAAAAAAATTTCACATAAAAGTCCAGCAGAGGGTTGCTTCAGCCTGACCCTCCCAGTGAACCCTGGCATACATATTTGAGCTTAAGAGTTTTCACAATTTAAAAGTTAAGGGAGCTGGGATTTTCTTGTCTTCTAGGCCACAGCCATTAACTAAGGGCTTCCCCAGAGGAAAGAAATTCCCCAAATTTCTGACTCTCTGCATTGGATACAAAGTGGTTCCAACAGCCTGACCTCAATAAAACAGTCATGGGTGAAGGTTTTTGAAGGCAAATCACATTTAAAGTGGTGAAAAGCAGCATGTAAAAACTATAAAAAGGATACAAGATGATCTGAAGAAGCAGCAGACATTCCCACTACACATTTCTAGTGTTTTATGATGATTAAATAAAATTATCCACGTAAAACATTTAACTGAGTTCCTAGCAAAGAACAGAGAACTGTATAAGCATTAGCTAGTTCTTAAAGCATTTAGGGTAAGTGAAAGATCTTCTGGAATTGACAGGTGGGTGTCAAACCTAGCTTTGGTGGGGGCAGGAACCCAGAAAAGATGTCGGGAAAATCTTCCTAGAGGAGTCAGAATCCATGCTGTCTCAACACATGTCAACCCAGTGAATAGAACTATAGGCATTAGAGAAATGGAGAGAGGGATGGACAAGGAGAGTGTGAAAGGCAGAGAGAGCAGCAGGTATAAAAGTCAGCAACAAGAAAGAAAAGTCATTAGAGGAATGCAGGTATTTCCATGTGACCTGAGTAGAACACTGGGAGAGAGAAGCTATGGAGGTTAATGAGCCATGTTAAGGACACTTTACTTTGGGGTTTGTTCATTCATTCATTCATTTGTTCATGTAGACATTCACTCAGCCAATGTTTACTGAGGGTCTCTTACATACCAGGCACTTTAAAAAAGTTTAATAAGACTTATATCAGTAAAGATCACTGTATTTGTGACTTACACTCAAGAAGAAAGTCAGACAATAAACAAAGTGCATATGTAAAATAGTATGTTAGATAGTGATAAAAGCTTCAGAATAATGAAAAAAATAGTGTAGCATAAGGGCATAAGAGAGGGCCCAGGGGTAAGGAGGAGGGAGGTTATATTTTTAAAGTGTAGTCAGAGTAGGTGTCATTGGAAAGGCAACATCTGAGTAAAGACTTGAAGGAACTTTACTGAGGAACTGACATGACTGATATATTAGGGGAAGAGCAAGGAGGCTAGTGTTGCTGAGAGGAGCAAGCACAGAAGAGAGTATTAATAAAGGATATCAGGGAAGTAACAGGAATCAAGGCCTTGTAGGTCACTGAAGGCACTTTGTCTTTTGCCCTGAATGAGGTGGGGAGTGATTGCACAGTTGTGAGCAGAGGAGCGAGATGATCTGAGTAGTGTTTTTAAAAGAATACCCTGATAACCATATCGAGAACTGACGAGGGGAAGGGGTGATATAAGCAGTCCAACCAATTAGGACCTTATTGCCATAGTCAAGGTGAAAGATGATGGTGGCTCAGAAACGTGCGGTAAGAAATGGTGATTTTGAAATATATCCTGAATGTGCAGCTCAGATCTCCTGGTAAACTGATAGTGTATGAAGGAAAGGAGTCAAGAATGACTCAGAGTTTCTGGCTTTGGGCACCTGGAAGGATGCAGTTGCTGATAATTACAATATGAAGACGATGAGTGAGGCATGTTGGGCGTGGGTAGGGGTGGGATCAGTTCAGTTTGGGATTAGTTGTGGAAGAGATGTGCTGTCAGGCATTCAAGTGTAATGTCAAGTAAATAGTAACATATGTATTTTGATTTTTGGAATGAAGTCCAGTTGAAAACATAAATTTGGAAGTTGTTTACATATAGGTGGTATTTAAAACCATAAGACTAAATGAGATTACCACAAAAGTGAGTCTTGTTGGAAAAGAAAAGAGGAAAGGGTTTTATGTAAAGATGTAATTGATGGGATGGTCGTTGGATGGTGGCACAGAGAGAATAGTCGGCGTCTCTCCAGCTCTAATTTCTTCATCTTTAATATGTAAATCGAAAACTGACATTGGTAAACTTGTGACTTTAGACCATTTGGCAGGTTTTCTGGGAGCACTGCTAAGAATTACATCTCTAATCAGAACTCGGATTAAATATCTATTATTGCATAAAAGCGACTTAAAACAACAGTCATTTATTATCTGAGTTTGTGTGGGTCAGGCTTAGCTGAATCCTCTGCCTCAGGGTCTCTTACAAGTCAAGGTGTCAGTCAAGGTTACATTCTCATCTGAAGGCTCAACATGAGGAACAATCTTCCGTTCTCCTTCACTGTTGATAGAATTCAGTTCCTCAAAGGTCATTAGATTGGGTGTTTCATGCCTTCCAGAGACCATCCTCAGTCCCTTGCCATATATCATACATACGGGCTTCTGCAGCTTGTTTCATCAGAGCAAGCAGATGGGAAGAGGCAGAGAGAGAGAGAGAGAGAGAGAGAGAGAGAAAGTCCTAGGATTTTTATAATCTAATCTAATCCAGAAAGTGTTATCTCATTACTTTTGCAATATTCTATTCATTAGAAACGAGTCAATAGGCCAGCACGTACGCAAGGGAGGGGATTTCACAGGACTTGAATATCAGGAAGTAGGATTATTGCAGACCATATCAGACATTGCCTACCACACTACACATATTTCAAAATAGTTATAGCTTTAAATATTATTAATTATATTTACTAACAAGTTTAAATTCCTTTCTTGATCTCCTCTATACACTCATAGAAAGATCATCTTTCCTTTCCACAAACCATTCACTTGCTTCCTAACATTGTAGTTAATACTCATCATTTTTGTGTGATACTTAGCAGTCTGTTGCCAGGTGTTGGTTAGTATAGGATTTCCAAGCTCTTAATATTGATGCCAAGAACTATTTGTCCATAGCACCTTTTCCTTGTAAGATTTAGGAAGCACATGCATGTGTAATTATCAGAAAAAGTGATTAACCATTTAGGGATTTTTTTTACCTTTGAAATAAATGTGTATATGAACTCAAGTAAAGGAAACTAGAAAAGTGTCTGGTTTTTGGAGTGAAAGACACTAGCTGTGATCATTTAGCAAGCCTCATTGTCTCTTTTTATTTGTTACCCTCCTTCACACACACCCCTGCACACTACAGCATACATTCAGGTACAGATGTGTTTGTTTAAAAAACTCAAAAACTTAATATTACCATAAGTAATAGGTTTTGCCCATGACAGTTCTGTTCTTAACTACTAAGCCCCCCAAATTAATTTGGTTCTGTAGCATTGCTCATTTCAGTTTTTTTCTCTGCTTATTTCTGTTTGTCACTTTCTTGCTGCCCCCTTGTTTCAGACTCCCACTGCCAACAGCTGAGATAATATCCTCCCACCCCAACATCTGGTTCCTGCCACCAAACTTTAGCCCTGCGCAACAGCCAAATACAGATGTGAGTCTAATGATCTCTAATTACCAGTCCTGATATGCATTTGCATCTCAGTGGGTGACAGATTGGAAGAAAATTTGAATAAAATACCTACATTTTTATCATGCTTTTCATCATGTCTATTTTAAAGAAATACCTTTTACATTCCACTGCAGAGTCAGCTCCCATGTTTCATCACTCTGTGTTGCTAAACCCTAGATAAGGGGATTAGTAAAAATTTTCCATAAGAACATCAGCTAGGCATTTGAGAATCATCGATAAGTTATAGGTTAAATGCACAATAATTTTAAATTGTAAAAATTATACATTATGGTAAATGCAGAATTGTAGAGGTTGGGCTTTCCTTGACTTTAATGATGCATCTAGGAGAAATTACACGGCCGTACACTTCTCTGAAGAGAGAGTATTCCAAACAGAAGGAACAGCCTATACAATGACATACTTATAAAATATATCAGTTAAAATATCTACGCTTTAACAATACCAGGCATCTAGAAAGGCCATTTCACTTTCTCCTTAGTCCTTTAAACATACTTGGAGAAAAATATACCATGTGTTTTGTTTCCAAACACATGGAGTAGTTACAGTTCCCCAAAACCCGTGTATCATTTGAGATTCTATCATTCATCATTGAGGAAGTTAAAAAAAATCAAGAAAAATGGGATTATGGAAGCCCTCATAAGTATGTCCATGGTCATTAAAATAAAACAATATTGTACATTAAACAAAGAAAGTATCAATTCTATTGTATTTTAAATATGCTAGAATTGATCCTGAGAAAAATAGCCATGTATCGTCTAAAAATGGGCTCTTTCTCCAAGGTTCCACAAGATACTTGAAAACTTAATTTGCTTTACAGGCAGATAATATTAATTCTAAAGGGAATTTTTCCAAATGGCATCTACATTTAGATTTCCAACTCCCTGATTGTGTTGCAGTCCCCCAAATGAAACAGTCCCCAACACGTGATGCTATTGGCTTTTGTTAAATACATTGTAGATGCTTCAGGTTGGATTCTTAAAGGATTAGGAATGCTCTCTGCTTTCTCTCTTTCGGTGCTTCCCTGTCAAGACTTTTATTCCTTTTCTTCCATGCACAACTACCTCTTGCTTAATTGCCATCTCCTTCTATTTCTAACTTCACTCTTTTTACTTCTCTCTCTCTCTCTCTTTTTCCTAACCAATGTAGCTTTATCCTTACGAGCAGAGATTGGGGGCCAGATAAACTGTGTGCTTATCCTGGATCCAACACTTAAAGACAATTTCTCACTTTGGACAAGTTACTTACACTCTCTTAGCCTCAAACTCCTAATTTGTAAAAAGAGGCAACTATATCTTTGGCAAAGGACTGTGGTTACCATTAAATGAAATGATGAGGGTAAACAGAGTAGAGCCTGGCAGGTAGAAGGTAGTTGGTAAATGGTAGCTACTATGAAGATGATGATAATGATGATGAGGAATACAAGGATAACACCCAACAGAAGGGGCTTTTTTCTGCTACCAGTAAAATTCTTCCATTTATAAACAAATAAAATGGATTAGAAAGCAAAACTGCATATACTAAAATACCAAATGTATGATTCATATATCCAGTATCTTAATCAGAATGAGGGTCTAAATATGTAAATGTCCATTGAGTTACATACATTTCAGATTAGTGTGCTTTTTCCACTCATGTATTTTACACCTCAATTAAAATGTTAAAAGAAAATATATTATTGGTATTATCTGCAAATGAAGCTATGAATGCATTCAGAGATATCCTCATAGATGTAACTGAAAGAAGATATTTATCATAAAGTCATAAACTTGTGTTGTGGCTTAGGCTTCTCTTAACCTGTGAAGGATTTTATCCCTAATTTAAAGTGAGCAACTGATATTTGTTGGTTAACTTAGTGAAGTACATTTTTATTACCCTGTACCCATCTTGAGATTAATCTCTGTTCCTGTCCATACCTTTCCTAAATCTCTAAAGTATTCATGTTATCCATTTTTATTATATATTTGGCTGACTATTATCTCTAGCCAGAGAATCCTAGAAGTTAGATTTTCATTGCTTGGAGAATGCTGGAGTACAAACATAGTGAGACAGTTATTTTGTATCCTTTGTCCAGTTACTCACTGGGAGGCAGTGTAGTGTAGTGGTTAACAGCATGATCTTTGGATTCAGATAGTATTAATAGCTAATAAAAATTGCAGATTTTCATATAGTGCCTACTAGGGGCCCAATACTGATTTAGTACTTTGCAAATATTAAATACAAATATCATTCTATCCCTAGGACAATCCTATAAGATGTGCAAATAGCATCCTGGGAAAGATTAAGAACACAAATTTAGGAGTCATTCAACCAGGATTCAGATCCTAGCTCCAAACACAAATCTGTTGAGTGACCGTGGACATGTTACTTAACATCTCAGGGCCACAGTTTTTTCTGGTGCTAAATGCAGGTTATTTCACATTAGGGTTTGATTAGGGGAGCTGACTCCTCTGAGTGAAAGAGGGTAAGGAATGAATAGGATTTAGATTTTATAATTATGGGCTTAGTCTATATAAGAATATTGCCTCCAGTTTTAGATCTGGTCAGCTGGGCAGGCAGGAAGGAAAGTGGACACGAAACAGAGGTGAATAAGGACAAACTGGAACCCATGAGAACAAACTGGAAGATACACGGTCAATTGCTACCCACATTGATCTCACACCACCTCCAGGCTTGATGCTATGGTTGACTTGCTGGAAAAATTGGTACCTGTCAGCATATTGCTGCACACACCTGGCTAAAGATTCAAAGGAGCTGAACAAGACTGGCAGGAGCTGGACTAGCTGCACACCCTGAGTACTGCCTCATGTCAACTAGGTGTGCCAGTAGATCAGTGATAAAGTACATAGCCTACAAAAGCACCTAACCCCACACAGAACTTTGGAATGTAAAAACGGATGTAATTCCATTTACACCTTTTACTTCTCACATAAATGTGTGTATGTGTGGCCAAACTTAGCCCAGAACCATACAGAGGAGAGGATTTCGGAGATAATAATAATAACCTCTCACAGTGTTTTTGTGAAGGTAACAAAAATGATAGCTTTAGAGAACAAATACTGCATGTGGTGGAAATAGAACAGACAAATATAAAGACATATTCAGGCAAAGCCTGACAAAGGTCAGCACCCAAGATCTTCCAATAGAAGAAAAAGATGTAAAGACTTTCAGTTTAAGGCTTACTTCTAATTTATTTAAAATAAGAGGTTTTTCTAACATTTGCTTTCTCCCCTGACCCTGAGTTTTAAGGATTTCTAATAAGGCCTATCACTTACAGAGGTGTTCCATATAAGCTGGGATTCTGCTTTATAACAAAGTGAATCAGCTATACATATACATATATCCCCATATCTCCTCCCTCTTGCGTCTCCCTCCCACCCTCCCTATCCCACCCCTCTAGGTGGACACAAAGCACCAAGCTGACCTCCCTGCTGGCAACCAATTTTTAGTT
Source organism: Lipotes vexillifer (assembly GCF_000442215.2). Classification (NCBI taxonomy): domain Eukaryota; kingdom Metazoa; phylum Chordata; class Mammalia; order Artiodactyla; family Lipotidae; genus Lipotes; species Lipotes vexillifer. The sequence continues at coordinate 1,290,268 of NW_006780679.1, read as the reverse complement.
CTTTCTCAGTTCAAGGGATACTTCACTATTCTGATCCCTATACAGAAGTTCTTATCCTTCTCTATGCTGAGGTTATAAAGAAGAGGAAGTCTGTATTTTGTACAAGTTTGAAACTTAAAATATATTTTAAAGGCAAGATGTGTGATTTATAGATATATTATCATGTATCAGTATCAATTACCAATCAATTGCAGTGATGACTTTCCCTCTTCATGTTCTTGAGATTCTCAGAGGAGTGTCCTAAGTACAGTAAGTTGCACATATTTTATTACTTAGTAATAATTAATGCACAAAAACATTGTATCAATGTTCACTCTTCAAAAAAAAATGGAATTATTTTCAGTGAAATAGTTCATTTTCTTTGGACTTTTTAAAGAAAGCATATTCTACTTTATTGGAATATCCAGTTCATTATTTCCAGCAATGGAACCATGCCCGTGATGGATTACCTTTCCTGCCAGTACATCCATGGTTCCTAAAACATACATTCAGTCTTTTTAACATTCTCTCTTTCTCTGTGTCAGGAAGAAATATAGGTATTGTTCATTTCTGTGAGTTGTCAGTGAAGTACAATTACAAGTAACTGAAATGCTAGAATTACACACACACACACACACACACACACACACACACACACACACACACACACAGCCTGTTGCAGAAAGAATTTTACCCCAGTGCTATTTATTCAGTAGAAACTAATTTTATTCTTTCTGTTTAGTCTTTATCGAAGATATTTTCCTTCAATATAATACACAAAGTTTACTGCTAATGAAAAGAAAGCATTTACATGCCTGGGATAGGTCATACATCATACACTAGAATATAGAATGTTCATTGAAATTCAGGATGTGTATAGTTATGTTTAGTGAGGTCATGGAAATAGATGTTTTTTTTTTTTTATTTTGGAAGAGCATGCCATTATGACTATTGAGCTATTATACTAATAGTATGTCTTGCCATAAAATTGAAGAAGAAGCCTCAGTTGGAGTTATGTAAAACTATGGAATCATTTTTAAATGAAACAAGACAGTTAAGTGTTTTTCAATGGTTTTGTACCATGCCAACAAAATTTGTTCTCTTAAACTATTTAACTTCAATTCAAAATATCTCTGCACCCTCCCTGCTATTTTAGAGTAAGATAAGGTCCGGTCCTGTTACAAATCTTTGTGTTGTTAAGTGCCACTCCTTTATCATCTTCATCACAGTTATAATTTTACAATTATTTTGATGTTTACTTAATGCCGGTATATGTAAGATAATGCCAAGACTGTAAGTTCTGGAATGGCAGAGGTAGTGGCTTTTAGATTGACGATTTAGTCCTTTGCTTCTAACACAAGGAGAAGCAAAAATAAATACTTATTCAATTATTTAATGTACAATGTTATTTTAATCTATATTTTTACTTTTTGCCATTTTGTGTCCTGTTAAAAACAGCATCAAAATGCTTGAGTCAAGGCAGTATCACAAATTCAAACTTATCAGAGTATTTAAGAAAATCAGTTAAAACATTTGGTGAGTAAAAACCCAGTACCCTGGAGGCCTGATGAGACAGTGAGAACAACAAACTACCTTCTACAGTTCTAGTCTCACCTATTAACTGTGCCTCATTCACTTTGGCAAGTCACAGTCACGGTGAACTTCTGTTTTCACAGTTTACCCTAGGGAGTTTGGAATGTATTCTTAATTTCCAGGCTGAGCCCCAAGATATTTTTCAATGGTGCCCCAGAAATCAGTCTGTGGGTGGGTAGGGGTCTCCCCTCTTCCCTTAAACCAGAATAATTACACCATTTCCTTATTTGGCTCTCAAATACCCTGACTCTATATAGAAATATCTACAGATACCATTTTCTAGGCTCTGAGAATGGACGAAAATGGTCTTTTGTCCACACTCATCACCTCAGATGCCAAAAGTGATAAATGTGGCAGAGTAGGATTTTATTTCTTTCTATAACTTCTGTTCTAACAACAGTAATTGAACACTCACCATGGAAATGTGTGCTTACAATATGTTTGGATATTATGTGTACTATACACATCCTGAAAAGAGTATTACAATCAGATTTTTTAAATGGGGTAGAGTGTTGAACTATAAAACTGCTAGGGAAGGGAAAGGGCAAAGGACAGTTGATTACTCCTAGCCTTATTTATTTAACCCTTATTCCAAAAGGAATATAAAGGTTAACAAGTCATTATATATCATTTATACATAATCGGAACATACATATTCATGATTTGTTCTAAATATTCATCATTTCTTGGTACTGTTCCTCAAGGACATCAAAGGATGAGCACTTAAAGTCATTTTGATTTCTAAAAATGTGTGGTTTGTGCCTCAGTTATGTATAGAGGAAACTGTGTTTCCCTTGCACAGGTGAAACAGGAGGTGGTACCCAGCTTCTGACATGCTTACAGGAAGCACATGCTGCTGATAATAGAGATGAAGGGTTTGGGGGTCCAGGAACAACATGCTACAGGTCCACATTTCTGAAAGGCAGAGAACTCTTAATTGTCTGGGCTGTTTTAGCTTCTGATAAGAAAGCTCATGGATACAAACGTATCTGAGGACAAACAGAAAAACAAACAAACAAACAAAAACACTTTCCTCCTCTTTTTCTTCCCTTGGTGTTATTTCAAACAAACTCAACACGTTTAACATTTATGAGCAGAATAGCCCATTACTACGTTTCCCTGGGCAGAGATGAGAAGATGTATTTGTTGAACCTAACTTTTCAAGTGGCACTAATATCATTTGGAGATAAGTAACTCAGTCAAGAAGAAATCTAAGCATAGTGGAAGCTCTGTCTCATGTTTGGATTTTGACAGTCTCAACATTTTCAACCTTTGTAGGTGGGATGAGAGAGAAACAAATAATATAGAGTTCATTAGGGATGGTTTTATAAGGACTTAGGAGTCTTATTTCCCCTTTCACCCAAGAATGAATGAAATGGTAGTTAAGGTCCAGGAAACTTAGCACAGAAAGCACCCAGAGCAGGTCTAGCAGGGTAGTAATAGGAAGTAAGTTTATTTGAGCAGCTGTGGGATCAAAGTTCAAGAAACTGAGCCAGTTTAAGAAGCAGCATGAATTTGAGAATAGAGCCTTTGATTTTTAAATTAAAGATACGTTTTAGTCTCTGCTGTTACCTGCTAGATGTGGGATCTTGGGCACATGTTTAACCTCTCTTTGCTGGTTTCATCACACATGAATAGGGACACACCACCCACCTCTCTTAGTTGAGGGGACAATTACATAAGTTAAAGAGCCAAATATGCTTCCTGGAACTTTTATTTATCTTTTGCTACATAAAACATTTATGTCACTCATCTACTCAGTAGGTTCTGGGAATCCAATGGTAAGATGACACAAAGTCTCAGTTTTAATGGAGATTAAGTTCTAATAGAGAGATAAATAATAATCACAAGGATAATATATATAATTGTAGGTGCAGTTGAAATAGAGTATTTATAGAAAAGTCTAGGGGGAAATTAGATTATTTATATTATTTTAGGACTATGAAGGGAAGATACACGATTCTGGGACAGTGATAAGGAGGGCATTTGAGTTCATACAGAGTGGGGACAGAGCGTAGGTGGAGTGATGAAGACAAATCCCTGACGTAGTATTGAGTCAAAACTCTGAAGAATGAGTTGGAGGTACCTTGAAAAAGTGACATGAAGTTGGAGAAGAGCAGCCTAAACCCCAGTGGAAAAGAAAGTGAAGAAAGAAAGCCAGTGCTTTGGCACAGGGGCAGGAGAAAGAAAGTTGCCTTCTCCAAACTGCAAGAAAGCCAATGTGATTAGGGTATGGAGAGAACAAGTGGAGAAAGGATGAAGAGAGGACCGAGGCTTTAGATAAAGTCCTGTAGGCATGTGTAGCAACTTAATCTTTCTTGTGATAATATGGGGAATAATAACAGGCTTTTATCAGAACAGTTGCATTGTCAGCATGTATTTGGAAAAAAAAAAAAAAACTTCACCCAGAATGTAATGTGTGAATTGATTTTGCCAAATTAACATCATTAGTTTAAGAGCTTTATTTTCACTGGGGTGAAATTGGTATGAAAAATAGGGAGATGGGGCATTAATCTTATGGAATAAGAAACTGACATTTCTGTAGAGATTACCTAGAGTCATTTATGCCCAGAAGGGATATGAAAAACAAGTTTGCTGTTTCTGTAGTTGATATTTAAATGATATCATGTGGAGTTAAATATGAAATGCAATGGTTTATAGAAAAGAGTGAATTGGGGGAAGTGATATAGCATAAACTTCCTTAAACACTTTGTAAACTTGAAATAAGAATAAGTAGGGGCTTCCCTGGTGGCGCAGTGGTTGAGAGTCTGCCTGCCAATGCAGGGGACACGGGTGCATGCCCTGGTCTGGGAGGATCCCACATGCCGCGGAGCAACTAGGCCCGTGTGCCACAACTAATGAGCCTGCGCGACTGGAGCCTGTGCTCCGCAACAAGAGAGGCCGCGACAGTGAGAGGCCCGCGCACTGTGATGAAGAGCGGCCCCCACTCTCCGCAACTAGAGAAAGCCCTCGCACAGAAACAAAGACCTAGCACAGCCAAAAATAAAATAAAATATTAATTAATTAATTAATTTTAAAAAAAGAATAAGTAAACTCTTTCGACTATTTGCTGTATTCCAGGTACCATAATAAATGTTTTACAGAAATTATTTTATTAAATCTGACAGTAACCCAGTCAGTTAAACACATACTATTGATTTTACAGTTAAGGAAACTGAGGACTTCAAAGTTAAGGATTGGTCCAGGAACTTAGCTGGAACCAAATGGAAACAAAGTTTGAATTCAGAGTATGTGATTTTAACCTTTATGCCACACTATCTACTTATTTCAAAATAAATGTCTCTTTAATAAGCCTATCCTTTTTTTTTTTTATATCATAGTGACCAGGGGAGCTGACTTGGTCTGCCTTCCCACTGCCTTTCTCTACTCTTAAGTTTAAAGCTCTCCCTTTCTTTTTCTCCTTTCCTAGGTCTCTTGTTCTTTCCCATCCCCTCCTCTCAAATTTTTCGTTGCTATTTGAGGCTAGCAAATTTAAAGCCCTCATTTCTACTGCTTTGTAGGACTTTTTCATCTGTCTCCCCTGACGGATCTCCCCTTCTCTGATTATGCTCCCATCACCATCGGTTTTGCTTTCTAAGCAAGATGCTTCAGTCGTAGGGCTTCCTCTCTGATGATCACCTATAGAAGTCTCCTTATGGCTACCAGTAGTTGGAAGCTGAAGATTTATTCCTTCCTTGATCTGCATCAATATTGTGAAATCTAGCTCACCTTTTTGGATATCCTTGACAGGGTGGGTCAGGAATGAAAACTAAGCCCCGAGTTCTAAAAATAGATTTTAAGTCTAGATTTTAATAAAACTTGAAAATAACAACTTTCAACTACTTATTTCGATTACACCCAGTAATTTTTTTCTCATGTCAAAAACTTAAAATAGAATCAAAATATTATTTTCTTAATTACAGAAAGAGACATATGCAAACTGGGAAAATATACTATGGAATTGGAAGAGAATCATAAATGGTCACTACTGAAGTGGCTTGCATTTTCTTTTTTCATGAAATATGTGGTAGGAAGTGGTATTAACAAAGTAGCTTCAGAAGCATCCAGCTAATTTATTCTGAGTGAGAAGTGAAATCATTATTCAAGTACTTAGCTTGTCAAAGTGTTAGAGAGTCTATTTCTCTCCTTTTCAAGATGGAGGCAGGTGATTCCAAGAAAGAAATTATAACGTACAATGAGCCAAAAGTTTTAAGAATAATTCAATAAAAATTCTCTCCTCTCCCCGCTTCTCCAGTGAAATTTGGAGCCACTTCATTTGACAACTTTATAATTTTGAGTACAAAAACAATACCAACAGGAAGGAATGTGAAATGAACCCCAAACTGAGGGTTCAAGTATGGCTTGGCAATGCATGTATAACCAATACTTATCAACCCCTCAAGGATTCCTAAACGAGTGTGTTAAGATGAGAAGGCTATTATGTTCTGTATCATTAGCAAGATGTCCTGCTGGATTTCTTTGTTTGTTTGTTTTTAGGCATTGTTCTATGTTGATACTTTTCTTCATAGAAGTAAAACAAAAATGATTTAAAAAGGAGATGTAACCTTAACACTGTATTTGAGATTCATAATAGAGAAAATGTAAGAAAGAAAGAAAGGGGGAAGGTAGGGAGATGGAAAAATACTATATGGATGGCAAGACGGGGCAAATAGAGGAAGCTAACGGGACTATATCAAATAGCTCTGCTAAAAGTGCATTGAAATAGCAGTTGGTACAGAATCCTGATGCATTGAATCTCTCCTTGCACATAGCTACCTCTTTCTTCATCTTACTCAGGCCAGCCATTCACCCCTTTAGGGCTTTGCATGGCTATTTTGGCCTGGGATACTCTTCTGAATATTCATTCAAGGAGAAGATGTTCATTTACTTATTCAGTGTCTTCAGGTCTTTACATAAATATTACCTTCTCAGCATGGTCTACCCTTTTCATCAAATTTAAAACTATAACCTATATACTGACGTCTCCTCCTCCCACCCTGAATCTGTCAAACTTGTGACATGTTTACTCTATGCTATTTTTTCATAGTGCATTTTGCCTAATATATCATTTTACTATGTATTATGTGACAGGTTAAAAATGTTCAGAAATGAGAGAAAATTAAAATGGTAAAGGACAGTAGTCATTCATGCTTTCTTTACTATGTTAAGAAAGAGGGACAAAAGGAAAGGAAGAGGTGAGTTATTGTGTTTTTTAATTAAAAAAGAAAAACAACAGCAAAAGGTGGAAACGTAAGAAGTATAGTACTAGGGTTTTTGTTTTTTTTTTTTTCCTGAGATTATGAAGAATGGATATTTGAAAGCAAACTTGCTATTGCTTCCAAATGAGCCAGGGAATAGGTGTGGATAAACAGTATCTGAGAGGGGAAGTGTTTTGTTACATTTCTGATAATTTGGAGAGCATTAATGTTTGTATCTCCCACAGTAATTATATTCAGTTCCCCCAAATCAAATGTAGTCCAGAAGTTCTGAACAGGTGACTGCTAGCTAAATCTCACCACTGGATGTATTTTATTAGGTGATGTTGGCAATTTTAAATTTAAAAAATGTGAAAGACTTTAACTGAGCTGGCAGCTCCTCAGGCCCTCAGAGTTGTCCTACACGTGGCCTGCTCAGGCTGGTTACCTGCAGGACCTCTCTGTGCATTTGAATCTCTCATCCTACCTCTACCCCTTGAGTCACCATAGGACATTCTTTCCTTGCTTTAGATCAAAATTTCAAATAAAAAGTCAAAATTCCAAATATTACTTCAGTGGATATGTTTTATTTAATCAGATTTTTAAAAATGAGTGGCCAATAGACTGCTTTTAATTGTTGGGTCTGTAACAGTCCAGGGGAGATTCTGCAGTTTACAAATGGAGTGAGTACGTTCATAAGGGTAAGATAATTTCCCAAGTATATACAACATCAGTGCACTAAGCCCTTCCTTTGAACTAATCCATAATCATGTTGTGAGTCTCCAACGGAATCCAGCAGACCATTTCAGGTTTCAGAAAACCTGTTTTTCTATCTTGAAAGAGACATCTGGAGGGAAAGATGTTATTGGAGGAAATCCAGCATATTTTCAACTTTTCCCAAATTGGTGGCACTTCTGTGATTTGATTTTTCTATTAACAGTGTGGCAGCTAAGAATACATAGAACTATTTTTCTTTTTTTTTTCCTCAATCTTTGATGATTGGGAACTTGATCTAAATTTCACCTCCAAATATACGATACTGCTAATTTGCCCTTCTTATTTCACCACAAATCTTTGGTGCCCCCATGTTAAGGCAAGATGTTACCTGATAACAGCTTTTGATTAGATTTGGTCTTTTCAGGACCAGGTTGGGAACTTTTTCTGGCTTTCAGTGACAATTCATAATTGTTTCAAAACGGGCATTTCTGTTACATTTATAACTTATGCTGAAATGACCATATCCACCTCAAGCTATAACTCCAAATGAAGCGTATTCATGTGCCTGAAAAAAACCTTATTTTCCTTTAGTTGAAACATCACCCTTTATAGTTATAAATAAATAAATCTCTAAGAGAGAGTGAAATCATGGTTAGGGAACTTAGTCAAGAATGACACAAGTAGAAGAAAAGACCTATGAGACAGCCCAAAGTTTACATTTTGACAAAAGTTAAATTAGCCGTTTTAAATGTCATTCTATAGAATGTCACGGAGAATGAGTAAACAAGTTTGGTTTTCTTTGTTCTTTTGCTAAATCTAGCCAAACAAAACATGATTCCAAAAGCAGAAATAAAGAAAAGTGGGAAAAAATGCTGTTTATCCCCCTTAATCCTAAATTTCCTGATTTGGGGTCTTTCTCTTTCTGGTAATGTGTTCATTCAAACATAAATGCAGTCGGCATCAAAGGCTTAACATTCAGATTAACCACTTTTTGGCATCTCACCTCTTTTTAGTTTGAACTTGGAATCTCCTCCATGTACAGACCACTAATGAGAAAATCCTTGCTTATGAATTCAGTTCAGAATGGGAGCAGTTTTCCCCCTCTCTCCTTTTGCATAATGTCGGCTTTGAAGTCAGGCAGTCCAAGAAAGTGATTGATCTTGCCCAAGTTCATAACTTTTTCAAAGTACTGCAGATATCATTAAATTTTAATTAACCCTTTGAGCTCCTTCTATGATGTAAAAATGAGGGAACATCAAAGGCTCCTGTGTTGGAGCAGCAGTATCGTCTTTTGTGCTCACATTGCTTTTTAGAAGATATCTCAGATGCAAATATTTCAATGGGGTCTTCAGCTTTGTGTGTGTGTGTGACATTGTTACGCTGTTGCAGGGCTAAAATCTGTTGTTAGTCTTTCAAAGCTGGTTATTTAAGCATTGCTGTTGGTCAGGGCTTAGAAGCGGTATATCTTGCCACCTCTTCCACATACAGCATTGGAATCAAGGAGTCCAGTTAAAATGTCACTCACTCAGTCTGTAGCTTCTTGTGCTGTTGTTCTTCACCAGCTCTCATTCATAATTAATCTCATTTCAATCTTACGACAACGTATAATATTCTGCATGTGGTCTTGGAAAGTCACACAGTTACATTCAGATCTGCTGGATGAAGAAATTAAGGTAGATAGGGAAGCATGTACTGCCATGGGTTATGGGATTTGAGGCTGTAAGTGTAACATGTAAAAGAGGAGCTTTTCTTGAAGCATTTAGCAAATATTTATGGAGTGCACACTCAGTGCCAACCATTGTTTAAGTGTGTAGTCACTGCCCTTGTTAAATCCACATTTTAGTGAAGGAGAATTTGCAAACTGAGGCATTCACGTGCCTGTGCTTCTTACCCTTTATAACAATCACTATCAAAAGAGTACTTGAGGGCTTCCCTGGTGGCGCAGTGGTTGAGAGTCCTCCTGCCGATGCAGGGGACACGTGCTCCTGTCCGGGAAGATACCACATGCCTCGGAGCGGCTGGGCCCATGAGCCATGGCCGCTGAGCCTGCGCGTCCGGAGCCTGTGCTACGAAACGGGAGAGGCCACAACAATGAGAGGCCCGCGTACCGCAAAAAAAAAAAAAAAAAAAAGAGTACTTGAATGCTTCCTAGTCCACCAGTGATTATTATGACACTTGGCAATGTTACCAAGTACAGGGAACCCAGGATCCTAATGTCCTGCACATATCATTTGAAATAGAGCATATCTCATGTGATTAGGAATGGAGAAACTTGTGTGATTGGACACAGGTGACTCTTACTTACTTGTGCCTTGCTTTCTTCACACTGCTACCTATTTTCTACCTTCTTGATAAAGTTAAATGAGGTCATGCACATGTGTGTTTTGAAATATTACTCTCTTAATAGTATTAAGTTTAATGGTTTTAAGCTTGCTATTTAGAAGCAGGAAAAGTTGGTTAGAATATAGTTTCTTTCTTCTGGTGGCTGTTATCTCCTGCCATTTCTCTTTAAACGTGAATATCCACTAACCACAATTTTCCCTCTAAAGATCTAGGGGAGGGAGTAGAAGTGGTAAAAGTCTTGATTGCTTCACTTCTTCAGAAGTAATGATCAGCACATTTCCAAAGGCCAAATGCACATTTGCCCCTTTAGGGTCACTTTAATCAAGGCATTATTGCAGGTGATGCGTGTCTACCAAAATGAGATTTTGTGACCTACTGAAATGAACATGATCTGGGCTTTCATTGGGGGTATCTGACTTAGTGAGCTTCCTGTTTATGAGATTTAAATTAAACCTGCATAGATTATTAGGGGAAAATTCCACAACTTTACCAATAATTAAAAAAAAAAATAGTTGATTTCCTCTTTCCTCCGAAATAGAATGTGATTCAAGTGTTGTAGAGATAATTTAAATACTGGCCTGCTAAATGCCGTGATGATTCTGTGATTCCTGAAAGGGACAAGTCCATGTTGTAAAGATAAAGTAGAAGTCTAAACAACATAACTGTTGTTTTGGACTCAGGATGTACATAAATCCATGGGACAGATGCCTACAATGTAAACAATGTGTTCTGACTACAGTACAGTTTTTTTTTTCTTTTTTCCTATATTTAAAGAGCACACTAGATAAATTAATTTGAGAAGTATATATGTTCTAGATAAACTGAGACATATACATATTCTAGAAATGAATGAAAATGAAGGAAAATTCAAATTTAAGTTTGTATTGGCAACAGATAAGAATTCACACAAAGGCTTAAACTCTTTTTCTTACCCACATTTCATTTTTAAGTCACAGCTCCATTTAATGTCACATTCTTTTTAACTGTTACCTGAATTTTTTTGAATTGTTAATTGTTTGCAGATTCTTATATATTTGTTCACCATAGGGTATAAGAATAGTTATCATGGAGAATCAGTCCAGGTTGCTTGAAAAATAATAGGCAAAAAGCCATCAGTAAGAAAAGTGTGAAAAATAAAAACAAACAAATTAGGCTTAGAGCAGTAAAAGGTTTAAAGCTATACCCCCCGGAAAGGTTAAAACTACATTTCTGGGGTTGTCATATAGATATATAAGGTGGAAATAATTTGGGGGCATATGTGCAAAAATGAGCTTAAAGTAGGTTTTATATATATGATGAACATATGGTGATCTGTGAATGCTGTGGCAAATAGGATTCACTAAATAATATGCCCATTCCTCCTTTTCTTTCCAATTTCTATGTCGAACGAAAGCCAGAAGAGATTATGATTAAAATTATTCTGATGAAAAACAAAATTCCGAGTTGTGGATTATAAACTGCCTTTGGTTCTCTGCTCTCTGACTTGCCAAACTGTTTTGCTACTTGAAGGCAAAATGACATTCATGTTAATGCAGGGTGACCTTCCAGCTGAGTGGTGCCGTGCCAGCTGAAGAAGAGAAGCTCCGTGACTGTCTCTAACAGGGGTGGGGGTTGATTTCTTAACTAATGATTGCATTTCAGTGCATTTCAGTGCCTATGTTTTCCCAAAACAGACCCCTTGGATTTGGATCATTATCATAATACTACTGTTGATTAATTTTTACTAATGCTGCTAAACATGAGAAATTGCATTAGAAGCTTTAGATGCATTATCTTATGCATTATTAGAATCACTCTATGATATGCATGGTATTATCCCCATTTCATAGATCAAGAAACTGAAGTTCTTAATAGGAGAGTATCTTGTCCAAGGACTAACAGTTAATAAATAGTAAAGTTGGGATTCCTTAATGATGTTTTACCTGCCTCCAAATCCTTGGCTCAGTTTTTAGTAAAAAACTAAATTATACTGAACTCACCATTCAGTATAATCAGCTTAATAGTTCATAAATAAGTTGAGTTAGCTTTCTTCGCTTTTTTCCTTTATATTGGTTGTTTTTCCCATCTAAAACACTGCCCTGTCATTACTGCTCATTCTTTAAGATATGATGCAAGTCCTAAATAATGGTAAGTCACCAGTTTTGTCTTCTCAGCTCCCCTAACACTCTTGCCCAAACAGACTCCCTGGTCATATGGTTCCAGTGGGCCTGTGGGGCTGTGCCCTCAGAATGCCTCCTTCCTCTCTCCAGACTAATTTTTTCAGAGATGTGCATGTGGCTCTGTCAGGGTCTTCCCTAAATGTGGGCATCATCAGAAAGACTTTTTCTTTCTAGTAGGGCAGCTTAACTTACAGCCATCTTTCTTTGCTTATGGGACATCCTCTGAGAATACAGTCCACCCTCTGTATCCCTGGGTTCCACATCCAGGGATTCAACCAACCACAGATTGAAAATATTTGGGAAAAAAATCCTGAAAGTTTCAATAAGCAAAACTTGAATTTGCTGAACACTGGCAACTAAGTACATAGTATTGCATTGTATTAGCTATTATAAGTAATTCAGAGATGGTTTACAATATATGGGAGGATGTGTGTAGGTTATATGCAAACACTATGCCATTTTATATAAGGGACTTGAACCATTGTTGGCTTTTAGTATCTGCAGGGGTCCTGGAACCAATCCCTTACAGATACTGAAGGATGACACTAACTGAGGGGAGGGGTGGGTGAGAGATAATCACAGACATGGAAAAAGAAAAATCTGTTAGATAAGATTGAGGTCCTGGATTCAGCTGTGCCTGAAGCAGAGTCCTAATATTTTTTAGTTACAGTAAGCAAATGAATTAGCCACTTCCTTATTTTTTGCATAAATCTGTATTATGTCTGAAACTTCTATTGGTTCTGGCCAGTGCTCTTATTACTCTGTTAAATCTTTCATGATCATCTTAATCATTATTATTATATTGCTACCCTGAATGGCTACAACACTTCTCTGTACTTCAGAAATGTCCCTTAAACCTATTTTCTTAAATTAGTCATTTTGTTATTTGTAACAATTCAGAATCCCAACAGACTCTAACTACTAAGACAGCACAGGCCAAGCCTTATGCTTCTTCACACTCACTTATGCTACTAAACATATAGTATCTGCTGCAATAAATTTAATTCAGTAATATAAAACAGCAGTCTAAGCACTGTAGCAGATATTGAGATTAATAATACCTGGGACCTAGCTTAGAGGCACTTAATATCATTTTGTGGGATAAGAGAGAGACAGGTGGTATAGAGTATGTGAAGCAAATAGCTTTAATACAGGCTAGACTAAGAGCAGGGAAAAAGAAGCCCATATTTAATGAGCACTTATTATATGCAAAGCATGAGGTAAGAGCTTGGCATGCACTCTCTTATGGAATCCTCAAAATCACACTAACAAGGAATTTTACACATTTTGTTATTGAAGAAACTGAGACTCAAAAGAGGTCATTATCTTGACCAAGTCATCTTTCCAGTTGGTGTGTGTTGAGTAAGTGCCACCCCCAGGAGGGATCTCTGGGTGAGTCTGAGCAGCATGTTCACTTAGATTCTGAAAAAGCAGGGCTGGTGGCTGGTAAGTGATTCTACTTGGAGTCAAGGAGGAAATGCAGTGTAGATGAAGTGATGCCCAGTGAGATCATGCCTAAGGAGCAAGATGGAGCCAAAGCTCGGAGAAGGGACGTGGATTCAGAATCAAGTGGAGTGATACACGAGAAAATGTCACCACAGGCATTTCGGACCTAAGGTTGTAAATGAGTTGCAGATGTTGAGCTAACTTGATGTTCTGATTGTGGGACTTGGGCCTTGTCTTGGAGGCTTAAAATAATCTTGAAAAATGGGCACATGGTTAATAAGGCGGAGGCAGGGGATTGGCCACAGTGTGACTTCAGAGTCTTCATTCTGTTCCACTTACCCAAGGTGCCTTAAGTGCCAAAAGAGAAATTCCAAGCGCTGTGGGAGCTCAAAGGAAAGTGAGTATATTTAGAGATATAGCAAGAGGAAGCTTTAGAAATGAATGTCAAGGGATGCCTCAGATTTTAACAAAAAGCGTTACAGAAAATAGAGACCATTTGTGGCAGAGAAAAATAGCAAGAACTTAAGTATGAGATGTGCAGGATGAGGAAAGGATGTGAGAGTTACTTCAAGATAGTGTTCCAAGGAGGAAAAATGGGGTCTGTCTTCAAAAAGCCTATGATCTTGTGGGTTACACCACTTCAAAAATCACATTTATGGCTCTAAATCTTAAGTCTTTTTCTGAAAAATTATGATTATTTTATCTTCACTTTTGAAGTTGCCTTTCAGAATGCTTCTTTATTTGCAAATCTGCCATATTAGAGATAGGAGTTGTAGAAAAGTTTGAATTTGAATTAAAAATTTGAACTAAGAGTTGGGCTTTGGGATAAAAGAATGTGGGCTAAATTTCAGACTAGAATTGTGAGCCTGAGGAAGCTATCCTTTATCTATATCCTTGCAAGATATTTGTGAAAATCAAATAGGAAAAGGCATACTCAGTTGTTTAGTAAAGTATCTGTTACATAACAAGATCCTAATGATCATAAGATATTATCATTATTAATATTCCTAAACTGATTATAGTTTGGAAAAATTGTTTTTAGTGCTTCTAATTAGACATACTTCAGGAACTGAAAAAGTAGAGCTATATTTTGCACGTTTAAAAAAAAAAACTTCATAACTCTGGAATTAAAATAGAGGTAGTATCCCATGCTAGAGATGTAAAAACTGAGACTCAAAAATATATACATGATTAATTCATATCACTCAATTTTCTTTTGGTTTTGCAATTAGGTAGCATTTTCACCATCTTTCCAGCCTCCTATATTTATTGAGTTTCCCTGCCACTGCCAGCTGCTACAAAGCTAATGCCAAATTTTACTTTATTTTTATATATTTCTTTATTATTTATAGCTGTCTCACTTTTAAGCTCCAATTTCTATATCAGTTACCTTTAAACAAGGTTATGCTGAGGTAGCAAGTACCTCCAAGGTATCAGTAGCCAACAACCAGGATGGTTGATTTCTTGCCCATGATATATGCTGCAGATCTTCTGTGGCTGTTCTCCATAAGCCTTGTTTATTCCAGGGCCCACGATGAAAAAGCAACTTATAGCTGGGATATGCTGGCCTTGTTATCGGGGGAAAGAACTCTGGAAAAACACATAAGGTTATTCAAAGCTTCTGCTGCCAACTAGTAATATGATACTACAGCTCATAGTTCCCTGGCCAAACTAAGTGGCATAGCCATGCCTAATGGCAATAGCTTATAGAAGTATAATCCTTCATGAGGTTAGTAAATGACAGAGCGATGATGCTAATTTTACCAATATGTGAGTATTAGTGCTTATTATACACAGAGTTCTAAGAAGGCCCCATCTATTCCCTGCCCTCTATGAATAATCCCAGAGACTGTGAATATGATGAATTTTACTCCAATGATTACATTATATTTATTGCACAGTTGGTTTTAAGACAGGAAAATTATCCAAGAGGGCCTGGCCTAATCATTTTAGATCTGAGTCTAGAGACCAGCAGTAGAGGAAGTAAGAGCTTAGAAGTACGAGGGGGACTTGTTGGGAGAAGTTTCTCAGTTGCTGGCTGAAGATGAAGGGGCCACATAACAAGAAATGCAGGTGGTCTCTAGGATCTGTGAGAGGCTGGAGGATGACAGCCAGGAAGGAAATGGGGACCTCAGTTTCCATTTATGTGGTTCCCATACCCACAAGAATTTAATCTCAGTTGTACAACCAGAAGTAACTGAATTGGCCAAATACATTTCAAAGCAGATTCCTCCCCAGAGCCTGCCAAAAGGAATGTAGCCCCACTGACACCTTGATTTCAGCCTTGTGAGACTCAGATCCCAGTCACTCTGTGCCCAGACCTCCGAACTACAGAACTGTGAGCTAAAAAGTAGGCATTGTTTCTAGCCATTACATTTATGGTAATGTACTACACAACATTGGAAAACTAAGGCAGTGTTACTTTGCTACTTAATAGCTTTAGGACTTTAAGCCAGTGCCATGGCCTCTCCAAGTCATACTTTTCTCACATTTATAAATAAAATCTCTACAGCACATATCCACATTGTTATGATAATCAAATAAGATAGAATATGAAAAATTAGTTGTAAACAGTGTGCTACA
Organism: Lipotes vexillifer; assembly: GCF_000442215.2. Classification (NCBI taxonomy): domain Eukaryota; kingdom Metazoa; phylum Chordata; class Mammalia; order Artiodactyla; family Lipotidae; genus Lipotes; species Lipotes vexillifer. Next base: position 1,274,253 of record NW_006780679.1, on the reverse strand, counting down.
AACCTGTAATGGATTGACATCACAAAGCAAATAGAATATCTATTTCAATTTATAAAACAATGAAGTATAGGAATTATTTATTTTATTAAAACATGTCACCAAATTCAGAGAAAACAGTCAGGAGCATGGATCCACACAGTCATGGGGAAGCAAATAATCATTGGAACTAGGGTTTGAGTTCAACTCTGCCACTGGAAAAGCTATAGGAATTTGCACAATATACTTATTCTCAGTGAGCATCAATTTCTTTAAACACATTTTATATCCAAAAAGGCTTTTCTGTTGCAAGATTGGAGGTAATACATATACATTGTTCCCACTGTAGGCACATACGATGCCCCTAATATTAATTCATATAATTTATAATAAAATAATTAACACTTTCTATAAAGTGTCAAAAATATCTGCAGCATAGCTCCATGCTCATTCCCTTTCTTGCCCTGTCTTGGTCCAGGTCAAATTATCTGTTGAGGTACAAACTCAAACTGGAATCCAGCAGACTGTCGTACTGGCCATATTGGCTTCAGGCTTAATCAGCATGGGAAGCTTCCTCACTCATATCCTCAGCTTTCAATTATGGGTTTTACATTAAAGTTCAGTGAACATCACAGATAAGCTCTCTTGATTAAGATCATTAAAGAATTCTTTATCTGTAGTTCAATGGCATCTTGCCTACAGATTTATTAGACTGCTTTTTTGGTACACTGCCTGTTTCAGGGAGAAAATATTCCACTACTACATACGGGCAGGATAAAGATGAAGCACAACTGCCAGTTGCACATAAGGAGTCTGATGCGTTGCTATTACCACAAGGGATTTGTAGAGTCTGATATCTAGGAATAGGAAGGAACTTCAGAAAATCCTCAAACCCAGCCTCCTGAGCTGAGTCAGGTCAGGTGGTGATATCTGGTTCACACACGGAAGCACCAGAAATGTAGGTACTTTTTTAGCATCTTGTAACTAGATTATTATCTGAACCCCAGGGCCTGTGTTGTCACTATTCTTTCACAAGATTCATAATGCTTTTCTCCAGAGGACATCTCCTCTACTCACAGTCTTGATAGATAATGAGAAACAATTTTCTTGATATGTGTTTCCAAAGTAGATAATTTACTGATGAATCAAATATTTATTGATTAGCTACAGTGGGTTGAGGATGTTGCCAAAGCACTAAAAGAATGTAAGACATCTAAGATACAATTTTTGTCGTAATGGAAATGACAACTTTGTTGACCCAAGAAAAAGTATTATGAAATTGAAATTAAAATAAGTCATATATAAATGTCTCTTAGAGTCTCTCTTTCTTCCAACCACAAAATCAACTGGTGATTCTCTCATAAATGGTACATTTTGAGATTTATGCCAGTACAAAATAAATACCACTTAGGTGACAGAAAAAAACAATGCTATACAGAACCAAAATGCAGGCATTAATGTGAACAAGTACTCCATAAAAGACGAACAAATGAGTGAATGAATATATGAAACAGAGATTTGAAGAAATATCAAAATTAGCAGAGGAAAGGTAGTGATAGAAATATGAATAAGTAATTAGTCAGATTCATGACTAGCAGAAGAATTGGCATAGAAATTCTATGACATTAATAATAATGTTATTATAGATGAGCACTTTTTATCTCTATTGCCAAAATTATGGTCAAAGTGGAGAGCCTGAAAGCATGGAACATTTTTTTTTAAGCATTCATGGTCATAATCACTCATTCTCTGAGGATTCATTAAAGGAAAATAGTGAAGGCTAAATGATGACATGCGGTTACATTAAATATATATTTTTAAAAGCCAAATGAAAAGAAACATGATGTGTTACATGGTATTCCAGGTTAACAGGTAAGTAAGTTATTTCCTTGGGGTGAAAGGCAAATACATGCAATTGCCAGCAAGACAATTCCTTTACCACTGATATATTAGAAATCCATTTTAAAAGTAAATACTTCTCCAAGACTCTTCCCCTCCATCCTCAGATTTTTTAAATCTTATTTTACAATTTCTCACCAAAAACTTTTAACTGAAGCAGCAGTAGCTGAATACTTTCTTGAGGAACACATTGAAATTAAGAACATGTGAACTTGTTTTTCATTTGTTTTTCTTTGGTTTGTTTGTTTACATTTTACCAGAATAGAATAGTATATTCTTAAAAAAAAACAGAAAAGAAAGTGTATTGGAACTTCTTATATATCTGTGCTGAGCAAGAACACTTTATTTGTGAGCTTGTTCTGGATTTG
>NW_006780679.1:1258352-1272000 GCF_000442215.2 Lipotes vexillifer | reverse complement strand
TTTTTTGCGGTACGCGGGCCTTTCACCGTTGTGGCCTCTCCCGTTGCGGAGCACAGGCTCTGGACGCGCAGGCTCAGCGGTCATGGCTCAAGGGCCCAGCCGCTCCGCGGCATGTGGGATCTTCCCGGACCAGGGCACGAACCCGTGTCCCCTGCATCGGCAGGCAGACTCAACCACTGCGCCACCAGGGAAGCCCTGGATTTGATTTTTATATCTGCATCATAGCTTGATTGTAAAAATAATACATACATGTAAAAAATAACAAGTTCAGGCAAAAAAAAATCTTGATTTCACCATAATCTCACAAGCCAGAGGTAATTACCATTCATTACTATTTTATGTATCAACATCTCTCTATATATATTTATTAAATAAAAGTTGGGATGTCATATTTCTTCAACCACTTGCTGTTTTTTCAAGTTTGCTAATATATATTGGACATCTTTATAGAAATATTTTGTCCTTCAGCCAGAAAAGAGACTTGGAAAAGGATGTGAAGTGGTAAGACTCATTACTCTATTATAAATTACACCTAAATCAGATTGGCCAGAAAACAAATGGCTAGTTCACGTTCACAACTGCTGCTGTGAATCCCAACGCTAGTTGGCTGCATTTGTAGTGCTCCTGTAAAATCTGTATCCAGCCCCAAATAATCAGCAGTTCTAAATCTTTGTAATAGTGTTATTAGTTGCGTTATTGTAAGCCTCAGTTCAATTATTGAGAAATAATAATAAGCTTGTTGTAATAGTCATACTATAAAATGATCCAATGCCATTATTGCAACAGCCAACACCAGCCAACACTTTATTTGGAAGTTTTCTGGTGCAGAAACTGTTTAAAGACTTACAACATATCAACATTACTTTGCTCTTCTGAATGAAATTTTCCATGTGAAACCAGTTTCCTTCACATATAGACATAATCTAGTTAGTGGTATGGTATAGTCATTAAAGGCAGACTCATTTTAAATAATTACTGAAATTACTCCAGCCAAGCTCATGTGGCCAGTTGTCTGAGACTCTGTCCTCACTCACAAGCCCGTGTCTGGTCCACCTCAAAGCTTCAGGCCCAGCCGCTGCCCTGGTCTGTGAGTGGTGCTACTCTTTTCTGATGGATTTAATGCTGACCTATTAGTTATCTATTTTTTTACATATTAGTGTATATATTTCAATCCCAGTCTCCCAGTTCATCCCCCCCACCACCACCCCGCTTTCCCCCCTTGGTGCTGGCTACATGACTCTACAAGAGTTTTTTCCTGGGAGTTTGGGAGTATTTTCATGTATTTATAATGGATGTGCACATAAATTTAGCATTATAATTCAAATAACATTGTTTTATATAGTTGTGGTTTTTTTTGTTTTTTTTTTGCGGTACGCGGGCCTTTCACCGTTGTGGCCTCTCCCGTTGCGGAGCACAGGCTCTGGACGCGCAGGCTCAGCGGTCATGGCTCAAGGGCCCAGCCGCTCCGCGGCATGTGGGATCTTCCCGGACCAGGGCACGAACCCGTGTCCCCTGCATCGGCAGGCAGACTCAACCACTGCGCCACCAGGGAAGCCCTGGATTTGATTTTTATATCTGCATCATAGCTTGATTGTAAAAATAATACATACATGTAAAAAATAACAAGTTCAGGCAAAAAAAAATCTTGATTTCACCATAATCTCACAAGCCAGAGGTAATTACCATTCATTACTATTTTATGTATCAACATCTCTCTATATATATTTATTAAATAAAAGTTGGGATGTCATATTTCTTCAACCACTTGCTGTTTTTTCAAGTTTGCTAATATATATTGGACATCTTTATAGAAATATTTTGTCCTTCAGCCAGAAAAGAGACTTGGAAAAGGATGTGAAGTGGTAAGACTCATTACTCTATTATAAATTACACCTAAATCAGATTGGCCAGAAAACAAATGGCTAGTTCACGTTCACAACTGCTGCTGTGAATCCCAACGCTAGTTGGCTGCATTTGTAGTGCTCCTGTAAAATCTGTATCCAGCCCCAAATAATCAGCAGTTCTAAATCTTTGTAATAGTGTTATTAGTTGCGTTATTGTAAGCCTCAGTTCAATTATTGAGAAATAATAATAAGCTTGTTGTAATAGTCATACTATAAAATGATCCAATGCCATTATTGCAACAGCCAACACCAGCCAACACTTTATTTGGAAGTTTTCTGGTGCAGAAACTGTTTAAAGACTTACAACATATCAACATTACTTTGCTCTTCTGAATGAAATTTTCCATGTGAAACCAGTTTCCTTCACATATAGACATAATCTAGTTAGTGGTATGGTATAGTCATTAAAGGCAGACTCATTTTAAATAATTACTGAAATTACTCCAGCCAAGCTCATGTGGCCAGTTGTCTGAGACTCTGTCCTCACTCACAAGCCCGTGTCTGGTCCACCTCAAAGCTTCAGGCCCAGCCGCTGCCCTGGTCTGTGAGTGGTGCTACTCTTTTCTGATGGATTTAATGCTGACCTATTAGTTATCTATTTTTTTACATATTAGTGTATATATTTCAATCCCAGTCTCCCAGTTCATCCCCCCCACCACCACCCCGCTTTCCCCCCTTGGTGTCCATACGTTTGTTCTCTACATCTGTGTCTCTCTTTCTGCCCTGCAAACCGGTTCATCTGTACAGATGCTGAACAGCTGGTACAGCTCAGAGCTGGAGGAGAATTCTGAGGCCTGTGCTGTCACCCAGGATCCGGTGCCTGCGCTCTCTGGTCTGGCTGGGGACTTGGGGGCAGGAAAGGAATGCTGCTGAACTCGAATTACCCTTTATAAGGGGAAGAAATAAAGGAAAGGAGTTGCCAGAACAAAACAAAACACAATAAATAAATGAATAATTATTGAAATTAAAAGCATTTTGTATACTCAGTACATTATTGAAAGTATAGATAAGGAACAGCAGATTTATATCTTTATGGTTTACAATGTGTTTTCATATGTTTCTCTCATTTAATGAAAAGGATTTGAAAAAATACAAGGAAGGTGTGAAAAATTTAAGAATCATTCTCTCGATTCATTCAGCAGACTTTTATTGAGCATTTATAAAATTCTATGTATTGTGCTACAAGGATAAATCCAGTGGTTCTTAACTGAGGCTGTGCATTAAAATCACCTGGAAAGCTAAAAAAAAATTGATGCCCAAGCCACAGCACACACTAGTTATGATAAGCTCTCTGGGGTTAGAACCCCAGCATTGATAATGTATTAAGGATTTCCAGGCAATCCCATTGTGTACTCAAGATTGAGAATCAGTAGTTTCCAATAAAAGCTTATTATAAATATAAAAACAGTTTAACCAGCCGTTAAATTATATATTCAAACATAAGAAATTTAGAATGGAGTAATTAAAAGTACAGTGTAAGATTCATTTTTATTGCAATTATAACATAGGATCATTATTTCACTTACTAAAATGTACAAGTTTCTCTTTGCACTGCTGTTGATAACAAGAAAAACAATGGATGAGATTGATAGGTAGGTAGATAGTTAGATAGATATAGGCAGACAGACATCCCCAATATAGGTAAAGTACCTTGAGATTTGCCTGCTCCTTTGTAGATCAAAAAAGAAAGGAACCTAAATACAAAGCCATGAAGGATATAGATCTTTGCTGTATGTTTTCTTTTTTTTTAACATCTTTATTGGAGTATAATTGTTTTACAATGGTGTGTTAATTTCCGCTTTTTAACAGAGTGAATCACTTATACATATACATATGTTCCCATATCTCTTCCCTCTTGCATCTCCCTCCCTCCTACCCTCCCTATCCCACCCCTCTAGGTGGTCACAAAGCACCGAGCTGATCTCCCTGTGCTATGAAGCTGCTTCCCACTATCTATTTTACGTTTGGTAGTGTATATATGTCCATGCCACTCTCTCACTTTGTCACAGCTTACCCTTCCCCCTCCCCATATCCTCAAGTCCATTCTCTAGTAGGTCTGTGTCTTTATTCCCATCTTGCCCCTAGGTTCTTCATGACCTTTTTTTTTTTTTCTTAGATTCCATATATATATGTTAGCATACAGTATTTGTTTTTATCTTTCTGACTTACTTCACTCTGTATGTCAGACTCTAGGTCCATCCGCCTCACTACAAATAACTCAATTGCATTTCTTTTTATGGCTGAGTAATATTCCATTTTATATATGCTCCACATCTTCTTTATCCATTCATCTGTTGATGGACACTTAGGTTGCTTCCATGTCCTGGCTATTGTAAATAGAGCTGCAGTGAACATTTTTGTACATGACTCTTTTTGAATTATGGTTTTCTCAGGGTATATGCCCAGTAGTGGGATTGCTGGGTCGTATGGTAGTTCTATTTTTAGTTTTTTAAGGAACCTCCATACTGTTCTCCATAGTGGCTGTATCAAGTTACATTCCCACCTGTATGTTTTCTTTAAAAGGCAGCAGAGAGACTCACATTACACATCACAAAGAAGATTTCACAAAGAAATCTTCCCACTCGTTAAAAGAAAAAATAAAAATCCTGCTAAAAGCTTTCCGTTTTCCAAAGAGTAGTCTAACTATCTCTCTATCTCCATCCACATCTTCTTTCTCCCTTGAATCATCTTCATGTAACCATCATCACACAGCTCCATAAGTCTAGTTATTTTCTTGTCCTCACTATATTCATTATAAAAATTAATCCCTTTAAGATTTTGGTGTAGTAAATGCTGAGTTTTTGGGTGTGATAGATTGATGTTAAGACAGATTAGTTTGATATTGATGGTCAGATGGATTATTAGAAAAAAGTGAGAAGGAAAAGAAAGAAGGAAAGAAGGGATAAAGGAACAGATGAAGGGAAAAATAAATGAAACCATAGTCTCTTTCTCTGCTCAAAGCCAACAATTGCTTTCCCTCAAATCACAGTGAGATACAGCCTCTTTATTATGGCCCATAATACTGTATGCAAGATGTGTCTCTGCCCACCTCTCCTACAGAGCCTTCTCTTGCTGCTTCAGCACTAGCCACCCTGGTCTCCATTCGCGAACATGCCAAGCTCGAGGGCTTTGCATTTAGTATTTCCTCTGTCTAGAGCTGTGTTTTTGAAGAGGCAGTGATTTTACCCACCTTGGTTGTATCTGTAGACATTTTCAGTTGTCACGACTAAGGGAGGTGCTATTAGCATCTAGTGGGTAGAGGTCAGGATTGCTGCTAACCATTGCCTGGAATAGCCCCACAACAAGGAATTGTCCATTTCCAAATATAAATAACACTGAGGTTGAGAAATCCTATTATGTACCGAATCATCCCCCAGATCTCTTCCGCCTCTGTTCTCTTTTTTCCAGGGCTCTCCTGAACTGGCACCTGCTTAGGGAGGTATTCGCAGATTACCGTATTTAAGATCATAGCTCCCACCACACTGTCTCTACCCCCTTGCATGGTTTTACTTCTTTTCTACGGCACTTATCAACTTAGTATGTTACTGGTGTTAAAATAGATGTAAGAGACAAATAAAATAGTATGCTTACACTAAACGTTCAGTAGTTCTAAGATGAATCCCACTTCCAATAATGTTAAAATGTGAGAGAAATTTAGGATACAATTCAGGATTAAGGAAGTACAAAATTATCCAGATGGAACAGAAAAGAAAACTGAGGCTTCAGGAGGTTAAGGAACTTGCCCAATATCACACAGCTTTTAAGTGGTAGAGCTAGACATCTGACTGTTCAGTTCCTCTTTGAAGTCTTCTTAGTGCGTTGAGTTGGGGCTGGGAATAGGATGATAGAGAAAGCTGCAGGGGTAGGAAAAGAATAAAAAGAAAAGGAGGGAAATGGAGGGAGAAAGTGTACATTCCAAATAAAATTGTTCTTAATTTCCCACACTCTAGGGCATAGTATTTAGCTCATCTCTAAGAAGCACAAAGGACCAAGATGTTATTGTAGCACCACTGTTCAAGATGTAAAGTAGCAAGGTCACTTGTCACTTGACACAGCTATACTAAAGTAATCAGAATACTTTAGCCGCAACACTCTGCTGTAAAACACAGCCAGCATTCGACCACCCAGCTAAGTGTCCTCTCTGGACTAATTATTTTTAAAAGTTAGACAGAAAACCATTACAGTTTTAGGCACTCTTGTTGACATAGGAGTGAATAAAGCATGTTTCTGCCAACCAGAGGATGTGAGTTAAGGAGCTTAGCATTCTTTCCTTTTTTTTTTTTCTTAATAATGTTCTCATCATGCTACCAAGCAAGAGCTCTCAGTGCAAAGATATGTGGTGGCACTAATGAATTATGTGTACCATAATGGATGATACTGTAGATATTAAACTATGTAAATGTCCTCTTATATCAAAAGTCCCCAAAGAAGGGGACAGGTTAAACATTCCCAGACTGAGGCTGAGAAGTAAAATGTGAATCTTAGAAGTAGAAATTGCACTCTTTTATTTATACAACTATAGATATGTGTCATACTAAACAATAGAATTGGCAGAAATTCTGAGAGAATTTGAATTTGAGGGTTACAAGGCTACTAGATAATTTGGGGGCGTTAAAATAGTTTTAAAGGAACAAGTACTAGTAGAGTAAGAATAAGCAAATGAGTCATGTTGCAGGCTCCATACAGAGGGTCTTAAGCAGTGCTCAGGATTTGGCAGGAGACGACTTCCTTTTGAATTCAGGCTCCACAACTTACAAATTTGCAATCTTGGGCTGGTTCCTCAACTTCTTCATGCCTCTGTTTTCTGAGTAGTAAAGTGGGGTTAGTAGTAATGCTAGCCTCACAGGTTTTGATGAGGATTCAACACATATAAGGCATGTTAGAACAGGGCTGACACTCAATAAACATTCAATAAATGGAAGTGTGATTGATATGGATGGTGTCAGCCTACTGCCTTGCAAGTACCTGAAGTGACAATACAGACCCAAGGCTTTTTATAGTCCTTGCCTGTTGATTTTCTTTTCTTTATTTCTTTTTCTAATAATTAAACTTTTATCACTGAGCAAAGCATAAATCATTTAAACCAATATATTTGCACAATTAACCCAGAATGGCAAACTTGCCCATTTGTTCACAACAGAGCACCTTTTTTCTTTAGACTTTGTTGTACAAGTTGAGAATAGGACTCTTTCTTTATAAATTATTATGTGTTTTTTTTTCCCACCATCACTCCTCTCCCTCCCCTCCCCACATACAAAAGAAAGACCTCAAACATCCAACAGCTTTTTCTTTTCCTCTGTCAGATGTAAGTTTTGAAGACTTCACATTTATTGGTGGTCCGGTGGGAAAACTGAGTTTTCTAAAATGCAAACGTTTCTAAAAAGACCAGTGTCTCCTCTGGCAGCACCGGCTTCAAATGATCTGCCCACTGAGAGCATCTCAGTTTGATACGTTGTTTCATAAAAGCTGATTCAGGCTTTAGACGCCTACAGGGTCTTCATAAAGTGGATATAAAATAATAACAAAAATAAGGCTATAGCTTAAAAATTTAATCTAAAAAACATTTATTTTTGATCTCAACTCTCTCATTTTAGAAGAAACATGTTGATTTTCTTTTTCCAAAATATGTTTTGTTTCCTTCAGTATATTTTCTTCTGATAGGATCCAAAGAACTGGCTTGTGCTTAATTTGGTATTTATAATTATACATCTGCTGCAGCAAAGGAAACATTTTAGACTGAACTCTCAGACAAAGGGTCAAGGGTTTTTATTTTGTTTGAACCAACAGATGGCCTTTAGGGCCATCATTCACTCAAATACATTCTGATTCTGGTGGCCATAACAATAGTAATGTTCTTGCAATAATGAAGCTATCTTTTTTCATAAAAATTCAAATGGCATCTGTTTATGTCATGTATGTATGAAGCAAGTTAAGTAGAAACTTTTGAAAATGGTCATAATCTGACCTAAAATGCTTTAAATTAGTTTAAATTTGAATGAATTGAGCAAGTATGCTGGATCTTTCCCAGTTCCCGCAGGGGAGGTGTAAGAATTCAGTGACTCACAAAATTATGCTAATTACAGAAGTTTGCTATAACAGCACATGTCCAAGAAGCCAGAACTTTTGTGGTAGTCCTAGGTTGTCTTTACCATAAATATGTTTCTTCTATCCTATTAGAATTTCAGAATTTAAATTGCATAGTTTTAAAGGAAGCAATGTTTTCCCCTAATCTAAAATAAAATACTAATTGCTTCCCTTTGTATTTACATGTAACTTTGTTTTTCAGGATTGTTAGTACTGGTTTTCACTCTACACAATTTTCTAATTTTTGTATAGTAAACTGTACTCATCTTTCATAGCCTTCCCTGCTCTAGTCTTGTAAGTAAATCTGGACTTACTTTCCTCTGGTGTTTTATGATTTCTTATTTTCGTATTTTAATTGCATACCTAAGATGATTTTCATGCAATAAATGAAGTAGGGATCCAGATTCATTATATTCCAAATATTTAGCATTTGAAGCAATAGCAATTATTTTTTTAAAAACCACAACATTCTCATCAATTTGAAATGCTATGCTCATTGTTTGCTAAATACTATATATTTAGTTCCAGTATATTTTCTCCTATACTGTGAAATTGATCTCCATTTTTTGTTTTCCCTTCCAATACAAACTTACTGTCTCAAGTACTATAACCACTTAATGCGTTTGATTCTTGGCAGGAATAACTTCCCTTCCTGCTACTTACGTTTCTTTCTATTTTTTTCTTTCATTAAAAAAAATAATATTTCTAGATAATCCTAACTTTTAAAATTAAAATATATTATAATGTTATTTTTTCATGTTACCACAAATTTGATTAATATTTTAATTAAGACTTTTATAAGGAAATGTTAATGTCTGCACAATATTAAACCTTTCTATCAAGAAATAAGATATATTTTTCTGTTTATCGGTCTTCTATTATGCCCTTCAGTAGAATTTTAACATTTCTTTCATGTAAGAAATATATTTTCATATTGTTTTTTGGAAATGTAATTACATGCGATAATTCAGTGGGACTTAATTTTTTTAATTTTTAAAAATCTATGAGAATATATTTTGACCTTGCTATTACACAGCTAGGAATTTATCTTGTAGAAATATTTCCCAAAGTACATCAAGTTATTTGTATAAGTATGTTGACTGAAGCATTGTTCATAATACTAAAAAACTGGAAGCAATTTAAATGTATATCAGTGAGGAGCTATCTAAATACAATGCAGTCAATAATTCCATATAATAGAATGCTTCCATCTCTGAAAATGATTAAGGTAGATTTCTATGCACTGATATGGAAAGATTTCCAATATATATCATTAAATGAACAAATATAGAGTACAGAACAATGTGTATAGTAGGTTGACATCTATATAAATTTTGTATAAATTTTAAAAGAATAATTACACTGCAATATCCATAATCATTTTTCTAGAAGAACATAGAAAAATATTAACTGGGAGAATTTATAATAATGACATATTTCTTAAGCATTCAATATAGTTCAGACATTGTTCTAAGTGCTTTTCATGTAATAACTCATTTAATCCTCACAATAATCTTAGGTGGTAGGTTATATTCCTACCCCTAATTTATAGATGAAAAAAATGGGGCACTGAGAGAATAAAGTGCTCTAGAATATGTATAGGAAATAAGCAAAAGAGCTAAGATTCAAACCCAAGAAGATCAGCTTCATAATGAACATTCTGAACTAATACTTACACTTCCTTTTAGAAGTGCTCATCTTTGGCGGGGGGGTGGGGGAGACCTAAGAAATTGGGGTAGGGATCAATTTATTTTGATTTTGCAACTTTCTGTTCTACTATTTTCCTGGGGATCCTTTTTAAAAAATCTAATATTGTTACCAAGTTTTATCCAAGTAATGGATGTGGGTCTTTCAATTTTTTTCTTTATAATTTTTGAATTTGTGCAAAACCTAATAAGTGTTATATTGACAAATTTAACAGCAAAAGAATAATGCAGATACTCACATGTGAGGGACACTATCTTAGAGAAAATGCATCTCCCCCTAAGCAAGGAGGCAACTGGTAGTAAAAGAGATAAGGAGAGGAAAATCACACCTAAGTGTAGTTGGGAGTAAAAAGGGACAGTCAAGTCTGGCCATCACCATGACCTTCTGACTTGAATATATTTTAATCTGCCTTTGAATTGATAACAGTTATTAGCAACACATGATGAAGATATGCAAAATATTCTAAATCAATCTAAATTAGAGTATTCGACTATTGAGTAGGATTACAATTCATACAGCATGATTCATAGCATTTATTACTACTTTGGATTCATCATTCCATTCATACAGAAGTGGTGATATAATAATATTATAGAATTACGTGCAATGTGTGATAGAAATACGACATGATTGATTGGGTCTTTACATTAAAAGAAATTTTATGAGCTACACACTGTTTAATAGTTTCCGGCTGGTGTGAAATAATGCTGTAATTGGGATTTATCCAAGCAGGGATGGTATCAATGGTATGGATTCACTTCCAAAGATTGCTTTCTTCTGCAAGTTATTTATGCATCACCTACCATTCCAAAAAAAGACTTAAGTTGGATCTCCTGTGTACTCCTTCTAGAGAGTGGTGTTGTGTTTATGTGTGTGTGGGAGTGAGTGCACAGCTGTGTGTATAATGTCAACTGGAAAAAAAAAAAAAATAGCACAACGTGAAAGTTTTTCCCAGAGCACAGAGTGCCTCATTCCTGATCTCCACCTTGAACTCTTCAGGATGTGTTGAAGGTCAGCGACTACAGTGCCTAGTGACTTCTTTCTTGTAGAACCAGATGGCAAGTGACAATTTTTAGTTGGCAATAACAGTGTGGTAATATATGTAACAATATTTGAAATAATAACTAGACTGTTATTGCAAATTGTAGGCTAACCTGGTAAAGTAGAGGAAGAGAAGTAGCTATATCCCCACAGCCTCACTTTAAGTATAGGTTCTAGATAACTTAGCAGGAATTCCTAAGAAGCGGAGGGGGATATAGCAATGTGGGGAAGGGACGGGAAGGTGATTTCTAAAGAATGGAAAATGGAAGAGTGGGGAAAGTAGGAAAATAAAAGGACAGCTCATCTCCTACTTGTCCCACTTCCTTTCTGTGGTCCCACAAGGCACTAGTCAGAGTCAAATTAGGGAAAGGAGAATTTGAAATTGAACTTTAAACTGGATTTTTTACTGCCTAAAATTTAGAATGTTTTAGAACTCAAAATGGCTGTAAACTATCAACGGTTGCAAGGAGTAGGAAAGGGGAATGTGATGGTTAACTTGATATGTCAACTTGGCCGGGCCACGGGTTCCTCAATACGTAGTCAAACATTATTCTGAATGTTTCTGTGGGGTTGTTCTTTGGATGAGATTAACATTTAAATCGGGGGACCTTGAGTAAAGTAGATGCCCTCCATAATGTGGGTAGGCCTCACCCAATTAGTTGAAGGCCAGAAAAGAACGAAAAGACTGATTTCCCAAGAGCGAGAGTGAATTCTGCAGCAAATAGCCTTTGGACTTGAACCTCAATATTGGCTTGTCTCTGGGTCTCCAGCCTGCCGGTTCACACTGCAGATTTGGACTCACCAGGCTCCTTAGTCATATGAGCTAATTGTATAAGGTAAACTTTTCTTTTTCTTTATATGCACATCCTGTTGGTGTGTTTCTCTGGAGATCCCTGACTAGTACAGGCAGCAAGAGAGCCCGTTTGAAGCAGTGGTTTGAGAGAAATCACAGCTGTCTTCTGCTTATGCCTTATGAAGTCTGGCTCATTCAGTAAACTGGTTACAGACTAGAAACTCTTTCCTCTTACACTGAAGACTGGAGAGAGACTCACAGAAAACAGCAGAAATAGTGTGAATTTTCTTCTTGTGCTTCTCTCCTGGTTTAGCTTACTCCTCTGTCCTCTCATCCTCCTCCTCTTAGGAAGTCTTGCAACTGATTCGATTGTGTCAGAAGATTGAACTGGTCTCTTTCTGTTATGGAATCTGTGTCCTATCATTATCCAGAAATCTTTTTTTATGTCAAATAGAAGCAGCTTTACTGGTATAGAATTATTGACAGATGTGTACCACCTCACAAGTAAGTGAAGCTTCCCCTTTTTTTAACCAAATCTTGCAATTAAATAAAGCATTTTAAATGGCAGGATTATTGAATCCACTTTAAGGAGAGTTGCAATCCTCCATGCCTCACATTCTGGCACCAATTTACACCCATTTACAATGTCATATAAACCCTATGAAAATAAATCACCTTGGAATCCAAATACCAAGGTTTCACACCAATGCACCTTATATTTCAATGCCTTTTGTCTAATGACATGAATGCCTCAGACTTGCACATTCACAACTGTATATACATTTGATGATGCTCTAAACATAGCTTGGTTCCCTTCTCCTTTTTTTTTTTTTTTTTTTTTAAATCTTTGTTGCCTGAAGTGAAGCAAAAAGTATTTAGGTATGCTTGAGAGAAATAGATCTCATAGTTTATTTATTCTTTTAGGCGGTGGTCATTTATATCTATACCCTGCGGAGTGAATCCTAAATCCCTTCCATGATCTGCCTAGAATGTGTTTTTGGTTTCTTCAACTAAATATCTGTCCTCTGAATGAATGTACTGTGACACAGAATGCTGTGCTCATCAATATCTGAGTTCTACTCTAATCCTCAGCACACTGACACACAACACCAGCCAGCCTCTGTGCTGTGGAGTGAAGGAACACATCCGAGTTCAAGCCAAGGGAAGGTGGGTAGGAGTGGTGTGAACTACTTCTGGTCATGACCCCTATAAGTTCTCAATCATGTATGTAATATTGTATCTGATTATAAGCTAAGCTAGTTGGATGTGGAAAATCCACTGAAAATTTCCAAGGCTCCTGGGCAATGACAGCTGAGTCACCACATGGAATGTGCCTCGGTCTCTGAAGGCACATGAAGCAGAAATCCTATGGTGACCCACCTTACATTGTGATGTAAAAAATAAATAAATGTTACTGTGTTCATCCATTTGGATTTTAGGGTTATTACTGCAGCTAACATCACTTACTGTTAATAATACAGATAGTCTAAACTTTAGTCTCAGTAAATTATTTTCATAGTTTGTGCTGTTCCTAATTCTAAAATGCCCTTCCTATCTAACAGCCACCTCTGCCTACCAAATCTTTTTTTCTTTCTTCAAGGAAGGCCCAGTTAAAATTCTCCTTTCTCCCTCATACCCATGGTAAAAATTATTATTGCCACAGAATGTATTAATTGTCTTCTATCACTCTATGACATATTACACTTAGATTTATACAGTACCCAATACATTTTTGTATTCCTTATGAATTCTTCTGATACCTGGCACATAGAGATGTGCAGAGCAAATTAGGTGTGTCCCATGGGTCCTACTGTTCATATTCCTTCAGAAATCTATTGGTATTTTATAAACAGTAACTGTATACTAAATAACCATAGTTGTATATCTAGCTGCAAACTTTTTATTTTAGTATACATTAAATCAAAATAATGGGAAAATCAATCATTTCAAAAATTGAGGGGTTAAATTTGTTAAAAGAAAAAAAGACATGAGTAACGTCTATTATGCAAGTACCCGTTGTGACACACTTTGCAGGTGACTCTTTAGTGAGAGGTTATAAATTCCTCACATTTTAGACACCATTAATATTTTGAAGTTACAGAATCCTGAGGTCAGCAGG
>NW_006780679.1:1236615-1258195 GCF_000442215.2 Lipotes vexillifer | reverse complement strand
GCAGGAAGCAGACTAGTTGGTACCCATGAGGAAGTCAGCACATGTCCCCAAAAGTAAATTTTTTATCCCCTTATCACACAAAGCAGCCCATTAAGTAGTTATGGTAGTAAATTTTAAATCCCCCTGAAGAAAAGTTTGACAAAATTGAATTATGAGGAAGAACAAAGAGGATTAAATTACCAGGAGAAGAGCAAAGTCTTGAGAGTAACTTCATAGCAACCTTCGGGCCCATGAAGTTTTATGAAGTAGAAAGTAGGAAGGGTACAATAAGATAACATTGCTGAATTTGCAGATGTTTGGGCTGTCTGTGTGTAATGTCTGAAGGGTGTAAGCATCGCATGGGAGGACAAAGGGAATTTGTAAAACTTTGGTATTAGGGAGTTTTAAGACCAGCATATTCTCATCCTAGAATCATATAGCTTTCAAGCCTATCCCTCT
Source organism: Lipotes vexillifer (assembly GCF_000442215.2). Lineage (NCBI taxonomy): Eukaryota > Metazoa > Chordata > Mammalia > Artiodactyla > Lipotidae > Lipotes > Lipotes vexillifer. The sequence goes on along the minus strand of NW_006780679.1, from coordinate 1,257,757 downwards.
CATTTCTGAGTTGAGCAAACAATCTTAGAGATGTTAGTTAAACAGAGTTGGGACATCATTTCAGATTTCAGCAATTTGAAAGTATTTAGTAAGTCCCACACAAACTTGTTATTACAACTCCTCTGATTTTTTAAAATAAAAAACATTTGAACATTCCTGGGATGAACACCATTTTTAAATGACATTTTTCATCAAAACATGGGTAATATATATTGAATAAATTCCATCTTTGCTGCTTATCCTACTTCACATGTAAGGAGATCAGATTGTAGCTGATTCTGCAAGTTTCTTCCAGCTGAGTTCTAGATGCTTTACAGACATTGGCATTAGTTACTGGCCTTATCCCCAGCCAAGTCTATGCAGCATACCTAAGCAAGGCATAGGATGGCCACTTCTTGTATGTCTCTCCCTGTTTTTGTGTGTGTGGTTTTTTTTTTTTGCGGTACACGGACCTCTCACTGTTGTGGCCTCTCACGTTGCGGAGCACAGGCTCCGGACGCGCAGGCTCAGCGGCCATGGCTCATGGGCCCAGCCGCTCCGCGGCATGTGGGATCTTCCCGGACCGGGGCACGAACCCATGTCCCCTGCATCGGCAGGCGGACTCTCAACCACTGCGCCACCAGGGAAGCCCTGTCTCTCCCTGTTTAATGGGCTCTTTTGCTCAAGATCCTAAAATGCATAAAGTAGACCCAGAGAAGGAAGGTAATCATTATACCCAGAGGCTCATGTCAGTACTTTTCCTTCATACATTATATTTAATTATGTAAATATTGATTAAAGTAGCATGCATATTAAAGTTATCAAAAGGTTTGCTATCCTCAAGAACTAACAATTGGACCACTCATTTAGAAATGATTCACAGGCTAACTTTTCCACATTAGGAATTTGGTAGTTCTTGTAGTGAAATATCATTACTGCCATCAGGAAGATGATATATTATAGATTAAAAATATTGTACACATTTTTCATTAATGTGACAGGGGGAAGAAGGCAATTTTGATATGGTTGATATGGCGATACTCAAACAGTATACTGATTATTTTACATTTATGAGTCCAGTTACTTATGAGTAGACTGAGTCACACCAAGCTGAAAGGGGCCTCATGAAGCTTTGTAGCTTTTATCTCTGAATATAAGAATGAATAAAGCCAATTCAGTATATGTATTCATACATACAACAAAAAATGTTGGATAGTATGTGTTGTGGAGAATAATAAAGCAGGGAAAGGAGAAGAATGCCAGGCTGTAGGAGGTACAATTTCTCAAAGGACATAAAAGGAGCGTGACACTTAGAAATCACATTTGAGCAACGAACCAAAGGAGTAGAATGAATGAACCATGCAGGAAGTCCAGGGAAGAGTTTTAGCAAAGGAAACTCTGGAAATGCCTTGAACTGAGGAGCAGTAAGGAGACCAGGGAGGAATTAGTAGAAAATAAAGTCAGAGACATAAAGTAGAAGCAGATCATATAGGACTTTGTAGGTCATTATAAAGATTTCAGTTTTCCACAAAGTTAACTGAGAAGATACTAGAGGGTTTTAAATAAAAGAATTGAACGAAATGTCTTCATCTTACAAGGATAGATGTGACTGCTGTCCTGAAACTAGACTATGGAAGAACAGACATAGTAGGGCAAAGGTGGAAGCACAAAGACCAGTGGAAAGACCATTAAATTATCCCAAAAAGAGAGGATGGTAACTTGGAACAGAGTAGTAACAGTGGACAGGCTAAGAAAGCACATATTTTGAAGGTGAAAAACAGTGAGTTTTGCTAAGGGTTAAATGTGAGGTATGAGAAAAATAGGAATCAAGAATGACTCCAAGGCTGTTGACCTGAATAACTAGAAAGTTGGAGTTGTCATTTAATGAGATGGGGAACACTGTGGAAGAAACAAGTTTAGGGGAAGACCCAGAAGTCGAGTTTTGGATGATATAATTGAAACGCCGATTACATTTCATAGAATGTATGTCAAGTGGGCAGTTAGGAATGTGATTCTGAAATTCGGAGGAGAGGTTCAGGTTAAAATGATCATTATTGCACAGAATACTTTAATCCATGAGACTGTATGACAAGGGAGTGAGTGTGTAGATAGAGAAGAGATGAAGTTCAAGGTCTGAACACTGAGGGTTAGGAAATTTTAGGGGCTGGGGAATAGGAAAGAATGAGAAAATGTACTGGAAAGGAGCCAGTTATGGAATAAATCCAGGAGAAGGTAATGTCCAGGAAGGTAGTATTGTTGTTGGAATTGCTAATACTGTTTTTTTTTCCTTACCTCACATAGTCTTAAAAATTTAAGCCCAGGGCTTCCCTGGTGGCGCAGTGCTTGAGAGTCCGCCTGCCGATGCAGGAGACGCGGGTTCGTGCCCCGTTTCGGGAAGATCCCACATGCCGCGGAGCGGCTGGGCCCGTGAGCCATGGCCACTGAGCCTGCGCGTCCGGAGCCTGTGCTCCGCAAATGGGAGAGGCCACAACAGTGAGAGGCCCACATAATGCAAGGAAAAAAAAAAAAAAAAAAAAAAAAAAATTTAAGCCCAAACTCCCAAATCATTCTCCTCATGCTTTTGTAAAGAATTCCTATTCAAATTAGGACTAGCAAATGTCATAATTCAGATGACCTGTGAAGTATTTAGTAACGTTTCTTTCAGCTTAGACTTCAGTAGTAATTTCATTAATTAAATCAATGAACTTCCCATGTACCCAACAGAGTTATCACTGACTTCTTAAACTTTACTGGCAAGTTATTCCAGACACAGAAATTCAGGCAAAATCAAAATCACACATGCGGAAGAAACATGAAACTGTAAAAGTTTTAAAAAAGCCAGATCTCATCACATCTCGCCTAATGAATTAGGGTAATTGAAATATTCGTGTTAATGGTGGGTGTTGAGCCAATTTTAAAAATCGAAAATAAATTACGAGTCCTTGCCTTCACCCCTCTCAGTCACAGTTAATACAAGGTTGTGGAGTGAAGGGTGGCAAGTAGAGGGATGTAACCTCTTCACCCAATCAATCACCCACTTTTACTTAATTCTTCTAGTTCACCCCTAAACCTCTTCTAGGAGATACTACTCTTGTATAGGTGTCAAAAATCATTTCTCTCCTAGACTTGGAAATAACTTCCTACTTGCTTTCTCTGACTTTGCTTTCTCTCTATTTTTGTCCATAATAAATATAGCCATTAAAATAATCACATTCAATTATATTGGAGTATTGTTTCTATTTATATTTTTATTCCATTTCATATTTCTCATAGTATTTATTCTTTCTAATTCTCTTTCTTTCTTGCTCAGACACTGTGTTAATGTTATTAGTCTTTCAGGAAAATTTTAGTTTTGTTGATCAAGTTTTGTTTTCTTTATATTTCAATAAATCATGCTTTCATCTCTACTGACTCATTTTTCCTCCTACTTTTTCTTTTTTGGTTTTCTTTTTCAACCACTTAAGTCATGAGCCTTAGTTTTCAAATTTTATCAGTTTTATTTTTTTGGTTTGCTTGTTTCCTAGCATATACATTTTTAGGCCCCAGGTTTATTTTCTGTATGCTGCTTTAGCTGCATCTCATAGTGTACTTTTATTTGTAAGTTTTCCAAAATTTCAGTGATTTTTCTGTTCTATTGTAATCAGGAGTTAAGTGGATGTTTTCAAGTTGTCAAGTAGATACATTTGTTTTTCACTGTTCAAGGTCATTCTTAATTTCTAATTTTACTTCATTGTCTTCAGATAATGTAGCCTTTCTGATCTCTGCTCTTTGGGATTTTTGAAATGTTTCTTTGTGGTTTAATACATCATCTGCTTGTTTGTTTGTTCCATATATGCTTAAAACAAAGTAACTTAATGATTTTAAACACACAGACCTATTTTAGAAAAATATGGTTAATAACAGTAACCCAGTCCTCTTTCCAAGAATGAAATATTTATTAGATACCTACAAGGTGCCAAGCGCTGTTCAAGGCAATAAAGATATTGCAATGAACACAGTAGATAAAATTCCTGCTCTCATGGAGTCTAGCCAGAAAACAGACAATAAACAAGCAAGCAAACCCATTATGTATCAACACATGATAAATTGAGTGGAGATAATAAAGTAGGGCAAAGTAGATGGAGAGTACCAGGAAGCACAGTCAGCAGGCTGTTATTTTATAAGATCAGGCAGGGCTTCCCCGATGAGGTGACATTTGAGGCAGGACCTAAAAGAAGTGAGGGGCTGTGTTCCACAGGAGGAAAGGCAAGTGCAAAGGCTCTAAGGCAAGAACATTCATGGTGTAATCTAGGAATAGCAAGGAGATCAGAGTGGCTGGAGAACTTTGAGTAAGGGAGCATATTTGTCATATAAGGATGGTGGGCAGACCATAGATTGAAGCAACATCAGCTTTTACTCTGATAGTGAGAAGGAAAACCTTTGGTGGGCTTTGAACGTAGAAGCACTGTGTTCTGACATATTCCCTCTGTGTTGCTGGGTTCAGAATAAGCTTAGATGTAGGGGAGAACTGAGCAGGGACAACTGTGAGGCCAATTAGGGGAGATTTAAAGGTGACTTAGAGCAGGAAGTAACATTTAAAGTTGGGAAAAGTGGTTGAATTCCGGGTGTATTTTGAAGGTAGAGTAAGAATTTGAAAACAAACTGGGTGTGTGGTATGAAAGGAAGAGAGGACTCAAGAATGATGTCAGTGTTTTTTTGGCCTGAGCAATGGAAGGATGGAGTTTCCCACTTACTGAGACAGGAAAACCTGTGGATGGAGCAGGCTTGCGTGGAAAAAATCAGTTTACTGTTAAACATTTTAAATTTGAGTTGACAATGGCACGTATTAGAGGAGAGGTTAAATAGCAGTTGCATAAAAGAGTCTTTAGATCATGGGAGATACCTGGCTCTTTTTTTTTTTGAGATTTTTGAAGAGTATTAAAAAGCTGTGGGGGTTTCCCTGGTGGCGCAGTGGTTGAGAGTCCGCCTGCCGATGGAGGGGACACGGATTCGTGCCCCAGTCCGGGAAGATCCCACATGCCGCGGAGCGGCTGGACCCGTGAGCCATGGCCGCTGAGCCTGCGCGTCCAGAGCCTGTGCTCCGCAACGTGAGAGGCCACAACAGTGAGAGGCCCGCGTACCGCGAAAAAAATAAAGAAAGAGAGGGATCAAGATATTGTGATTTTACAGAAACCGAGAGTTTCAATAGGCAGGAAGCAATCAGCTCTATCAAATATATTAGGTCAAGGAATATGAAGACTGGAAAGCTTGCGTTGGATTTAGTAATATGGGGGTCATTGGCACATTGACAAGGGCTAATGTTGTTCATGATGAAAGCCTGATGGTTGGGTTCATGAGAGCCCAAGATGTAGCTATTATAGTTCTCAGGGAGCTGCTGTAAACTTGAAATGAGGCAGTATCAAGGATGGGAAGGTTTTGAAAGGTAGAATTGCTGAGGTGGTGCCTCTGAGTAAGCCAGAAGGGGTTGGGGTCTGGTTCACAAGTGGAGAGAGGTATTAAACAAAGACACTGTTATTTGCTTTATGTCTCTGTGTATTTCAGAAGATGCAAGGTACAGATCTTGCAATGGCGGGAGAAGCACTGCCTATTTTCAGCCAGCAGTGGACTTTGAGTCCCTATAATTGTTGTGTCTCCTCCCTGTACTGCCACCTCTCACTTGTAGAAGAGGACAGGCCAAAGAGCTTGAAAGTTTGCATCTCCCTTAGCTGTTTGGCAAGCCTATTTTGAAGATGTATGCTTGCCACTGAAGTACTATTTTTCTCTTTTTAAAGAGTTAAAGCTTCTTAAGTCCCCCTGATTATATCAATTATACTTAAAACAACGTATTTTTGGTATTAATGTTTCCATTTGTATATTGCCATGGTATCTGGAGTAAGAATAATATCCCGATATATCTCTTCAAGTTCAGCGAAGGTAAGACATCAGATGGAGGGTAGAATAATATGTTCCTGCAAAGATATTCTCACATCTGGATACCTTTTGTTTTGCCTACCACATATAAGAAGTTTTGCCTTCTCACTTTAATGATTGTACTTCTGTTCCATAGTCAGGTTTGGCTGCTCACAAAGCCAATAATTGAGAGGCAGGTGTCAGTAGAAAAACAAGATGCTTTAATTAGAAAAGCTGGCAATCTGGGGAGAAAGTAAATTCCTATTCCAAAACCAACTCTGAAGATTCTGCTCAGCCATGATAGTTTTTTTTTTTTTTAAGTTGTTACTAGAGCAGTGCTGTTTATTTTTTTATTTTCTTTAATTTTTTTAAAATTTATTTTATATATTTTTTACATCTTTATTGGAGTATAATTGCTTTACAATGGTGTGTTAGTTTCTGCTTTATAACAGAGTGAATACGTATACATGTGTTCCCATATCTCTTCCCTCTTGCGTCTCCCTCCCTCCCACCCTCCCTAACCCACCCCTCTAGATGGTCACAAAGCACCGAGTTGATCTCCCTGTGCTATGCGGCTTCTTCCCACTAGCTATCTATTTTACGTTTGGTAGTGTACATATGTCCATGCCACTCTCTCGCTTTGTCACAGCTCACCCTTCCCCCTCCCCATATCCTCAAGTCCATGCTCTAGTAGGTCTGTGTCTTTATTCCTGTCTTACCCCTAAGTTCTTCATGACATTTTTTTTTTCTTAAATTCCATATATATGTTTTAGCATATGGTACTAGACTTTCTCTTTCTGACTTACTTCACTCTGTATGACAGACTCTAGGTCCATCCACCTCATTACAAATAGCTCAATTTCGTTTCTTTTTATGGCTGAGTAATATTCCATTGTATATATGTGCCACATCTTTTTTTTTTTTTTAACATCTTTATTGGAGTATAATTGCTTTACAATGGTGTGTTAGTTTCTGCTTTACAACAAAATGAATCAGTTGTATATATACATATGTTCCCATATCTCTTCCCTCTTGCGTCTCCCTCCCTCCCACCCTCCCTTTCCCACCCCTCCAGGCGGTCACAGAGCACCGAGCTGATCTCCCTGTGCTATGCTGCTGCTTCCCACTAGCTATCTTCATGATAGTTTTTAAAGGGAAAAAGGTGTTTGTCGGTGGGGGGCGGGGAGAATCTCAGTGAATTCTCGAGGCAGGAGGTTGGGTTCTGCATCATTCTCCATTGCATACAGGCTGGCTGACTCTCTCTTCAGATGTTATCTTGCCTGCATGATCTGCCTGCAGGATTGCTAAGGGGGCTGTTGGGGATAGAGAGCCAGTCATTCTTTAACTACTTAATTCTTCATTCTTACTTTTTTTTTTTTATAGATCTTTATTGGAGTATAATTGTTTCACAATACTGTGTTAGTTTCTGTTGCACAACAAAGCGAATCAGCCATATGCATACTCATGTCCCCACTTAGACAAGGCATGGTGTGCATTCAGGAGAACATAAGTGAGGAGTTAGTTTAAATTGCCTCATGATCTAATTCCTGTAATTATGTTCTTTCAAGGTTAGAGGAGAACAGAAATGGGCAAACAGGAAGGGGGCAGAAGAGCTGCTTTCACTTCAAGGATTTAGAGGAAGGGAGAATTTACTAATTTGTTTTTATTTTCCTCATGAACCCACTGACCAAAGAATAGCTACCCAACCAGGTAAACACCATGAAGATGGAAACCATATGCTACCTTAAGAGAATTGTTGTTCCATGTTTAGAAAAACTCTCTCCCCCTACCTACATTTACTTACATCTGCGTGTTTATACATGAGGAATACACCACCTGTCTCTGTACAGGGCAAGGCTTAGGTAAAGGGATGCAATAGAACTATTCCTAAGAGTACTGGCCTTGAAGGATTGTCAATATCTTCATTAGATATAAGCCCTAGAAAGTGCACCACTCAGAAAACTGGGCTGCCTCAGAGCACAAAGAAGGTTGAAACCACACACTTACAACTTCATTAATTTTATAGAGTTCATCTAGAAAGGACCAAAAGTTAAAAAAAAAAAAAATGGTATTATACTACTTTTTGTTGTTATTCTCTTGGTCTACTATAAACAGTTGACAATTCATGAATTTAATTTTTGTTTATGAAAGTATAAACATAGTATATTCAACAATAGGATGCTATATATCAGTAAAAATAAACTCATATCTATATGTCCTAGCATTATTATATTGAGTGATTGAGCTTTAAAAGGATTATATAGAGTGTGTGCCTTTTTGTAACACTAAAAATGACTGAAAGTAAACAATACACTTTTTAAAGCATACTCTTTATATTAAGGAACTTTGCATGTGCGCGCACGTGCGCGCGCGCACACACACACACACACACACACACACACCAAGAGAATCATCATTCAGGATAATTGTTATCTCGGGTTGGAGAAACAGGATAGAAGACCAGTGAATTCACTTAAGTTGTCATGAAGTTCTACTTTTCATAAATGCATGTTTACTATGTTATTAAAAATAAACACATGGCAAATAAGTAAACAGAAGAGAACCGTTTGTGTCTTGAAGCAAGCATTGCAGTTAATCTAGGTCTTAGGAAAATAAATATTTTTTTAAATGAAATATAAAAATTTGCAAAAGAACTTGTCATTTGTCTTTTTCCCTATCTCACTCTCCATCAAGAGTCAGTTGAAACACTAAATACATTTCTGCTTCTTCCAATTCCAGGATTCTCTGGCTTTTTACAAATGCCAGCAGTCACACACCTCTAGGAGAATCTTTTGATATTCACATTTATTGTAATATTGAATATAAATGCATTTTGATTCTGCTTCTTGAACTTACAAAGCTTGTATTGTTAAATATGCACACCTAGGAAGTGAGGGATCATTATTTTGAATCAACAAACTGAGGTGATTTTATACCAGGAAATATAAGGAGTGTCTGCTGTGAGCAGTGGATGTTGCTGAAGAGAACAGAAGAAAGATGTTAAGGTGGTATGTCAAGGATGGGCCAAAGCAAGGACAGCTGATTTTATTTAGTATTTTTCTTTCTTTCTTTCCATATTCAGGTGCCTTATGTTTAAATGACTGAGTGGTTTAGAAACTCTGCTCTCAGGGAGAGAAAAACATATCTTCAAGATTCACCAATACGTTTCACTAGTCTTCATACCATTCTGGGTAAATTCCTTTCATTGCAGAAGGATTAGATTGGATGAACAATAGGCTTTCTCTGATTTCATTAATGTTCTTAATAAAAAGAAAAATGCTCATGTTTGAAATCAGACTATAACCTATTTCAAACCCCCATGACTTACTGCAAGGGAAACCTAGCATTACAAAGATTCAGTTGCGTGGGTTACAGCCATTTGCTACAGACGTCAGGGGTGATCTACATGTTTTGGCTGAGTTGAAATATTACTTATAAAATTTGGAAATCATTTTAATGTAAAAGGCACATAAACTATTTTGGCTTCCTATAGGAATTGTAAGTATATTAAATATGTTCATTAAGAGTCATTCCTGAGTCTCAATCACCTGGCTGTTTATCATATCCCAGTTGTGCTTTAGCAAAATCCATGACGACATGGAAGCTTGTCAGAATTTAAGTGTCTCTAGGTCTTATGTTTTCAGTTCTAGATAGGTAGAGGAAAGGCCTGGAACATAAGGTTTTTGACAGTTTAACTTCATGTTTTATCTTTACTATTTTAAAATCAGTAAACCAGAGGCAGGCTCGGCCAGCACTGCCTGGCCATCTCAGACTTTCACCTCTGTCACCACTTACAGTTTACGGGGAAGAACCCATTCAGGCTTTGCACGGCTACATTTCAGGATCTTATTAGTGTGGGAGGCTTCCCAAATGAGGGTTTCAAGTGACAGATGATTTCGTTGTGCCCCTTCTCCACAGCATCGATATTAACCACACTAAGCACCCTGCAGTCACTGCTTATGAATTGTAAATGTATGACAGTTATGGCCCTTGAGGTACAAAACACATTTTTCATAGTGATTTTGTGGGGCCCATTTTTATTGGGAATGAGCTGAAAACTGCTACATTCATTGAGCTTGAGCTACACTGCTCATATCCTTTGTGTGTTTGTGCATTAGGCTTTCTTAATCAGAGAAATAAGCTTACATAATTTCTTTTAAATTACAAGTAGTGGGGAAGGAGGCATGCAACATGGGAAGGTTTGTGAGAAGAACTATAAACAGAAATGCCAAGAGTGGATTCACATTGAAAAATGTTTAATGAGCAATAAAATGCTTCTGTAGAGATTCCAAGGGATGCACAGCATGGTCCGGGGAAGAAGCAGTGCAAGTCAGTAATTCCTCTTAAGAATATGGTACAGTTTAGAGCGTCCAATTATTTTCTGCTCTTCAGGTCCCCTTGTCTGATTGTCTACCTTTTTTTTTTTTCCCCCTGTTTGGAGTGAACTGATGTTGAGATATTTTCCAGGAAAAATGATTTCAAGGGTTTAGTGTTACCTCATTTCTTCTAAAAAGAACACAAGAAAAATCTCATTGTGTGACAAACTGAAAGATATTTTCCCTATGAATGAAGCACTGTATACATAAAACAGAAAAAGCATAAAATATAAGTACATTCCTCAGGACAACCCTCAAGTTTTTTTTTTTTTTTTCCTTCCACAAACTAATCAAGTATATAAGAATGTGTATGTTTATACAGATAGAGATGTATATATGTTTATATATAATTTATATAATTGTATTTATTACATGTATTATATGTAATATTTGCATATACTTACATACATGAGATCATATTTATGCTAATAACTTAATGTCACTGGCATTTATTCAATAGAAAACCGTTGTGCCAAATACTCCGCTAGCTTTGGGGATACAATGATAACAGAATCAGCTCTTCACCTCATGGAACTTACATTCAAATTGGGTTAAGAGAAAGTTGTTTAGTAATGACACAGGTTGATATATAATTAATGATGGCTCTATGAAGAGGAGGTACATGTTATTACGGAAGGAATGCTATTATTTGGGACCTTCAATTTCTGTCTGGACTTTTGAAACTATTAGTAGGTCAGCCTAGTATCTCAGAGGGGCTGAGGCACGAGAACAAAACTACTTTTTGCTTTATCTTCAGGAACGCTTAAGACCATCCTACATAGAGAAGAAAACTGAGGCACAGAACAGAGCTATAGATTATTTCAGAGCTCTTGTGGACGGTGTGCTCCAGCTCAGGGCAGGACTTGTTCCACCATTCCCATCTTCCCTCCTTCTAATGGTTAATTTCGTGTGTCAACTTGGCTAGGATATGGTGATTAGTTGTTTGGTCAAGCACTAACCTGTGTGTTGCTGCAGTGGTATCTTCTAGATGTGATTGAATATTGACAATCATTTGACTTTAAGCAAAGCAGGTTACATCCCATAATGTGAGTGGGCCTTATACAATCAGATGAAGGTCTTAAGAGCACAAACTAGGGTTTCTGGAAAAGAAGACATTCTCCCTCATGACTGTAATGTAGAAATCCTGCCTGAGTTTCTAGCCTGTTGGCCTGCCCTATGGATTTCAGACTCAAGACTGCAGCACGAACTCCTACTTGAATTTCTAGCCTGCCAGACTGCTCTGAAAATTGCAGACTTGCCAGGCCTCACAATTGTGGGAGCCAATTCATTAAAATAAATTCTACTCTCTCTATATTTATATGCACATCCTATTGGTTCTTCTCTGAAGAACTCTATCTGATAGATGACTAAACTACTACAAAATGGGTTAACTAAATTACCTGAAGTTGATTTCCTTAGAAGCAAAAACTGAGATAAAGCTTCATATGTAAATGTTTTAGCAAGGAGATAATTACAGTAAGAAACGAGTAAAGGAGTAGAAAGGGGCAGGACAGTAAAGGGAGGAGTCCTAGCAAGAGTTCAGTTTCAGGTAAGGTTCTAGTCTCGTCTAGTTTGCAGCAGCTAGTCATTGGGTGAGGATTATTTGGGCCCTGAAAACTTCCTCTAAGCTGTTGCTGCTACAAGTTGTTGGAAGCAAAGCACACAGACACTACAAAATATTAAGTTGGTTCTGCAGGTATGTGAGTGAAGCATGGACAATCACACTATGTAGATGGTTAATAATTTCGGTGGATTTGGCCTACACCATGCCATGTGCCAACCACTTCAATGTACAGTGGCAAATCATACAATGATAGCTTCAACACAGTGTTTAGTATGGTTATATATCTCTTACACAGGAAAGAAATATTTCTCCGTTTCCTGCTGTGAAAGAACAGGAAAAGAGTTGTAGGTCACATCCCATCACAGTAAATCAATCAATAGTTGATGCACTGCTCTGTTCCCAGCACTCTACCAGATGCTGAGGAAGAAACCCAGAAGTATAAGACAGGTCTCCTCCTCTCCAGAAGTTGACATATCTAGATGGGAAAATCATATAAGTGAACTTTTGAGCCTCTTTGAGCCTCTTTTCCATTTATGATGTGGGGATGGTAATGGTATCTGTCTCATCTGACTGATACGAGAATTAAATAAATACATGAACAATGGTTAGCACAGAGAAAGCCACATAAGTGAAAGCTCTTCCTACTTTTTAGTCTTTTGCTGAACTGTGAGCCCCATGAAATCGTGGATCTTATTTTTCTTACCATTTTTTGCCCAGATCCTAGCATAGTTCCTGACTTGTAATAGGCATTTCATATATGTTTCAATGAATAAACAGGAAATGTTAAGTAATATGACACCCAAATTTCCCATTTGCTTTTTTGTCTTGTCTAACATTGTAACTGTTTTTCTGTATTCATAAGGCTCTCAAGGGCAAGGAGTTAATGCTAGTTGTAAGTTATGTACAGCTGGCACTTAATGTTAAGTAATATCTGAGTCAATTATAGATATGTATATCGTTCTTCAGGGATGTACCCATTGTTTATTAGCCTTTAGGGGGAAATATCTTAAGTGTGAGGGAAAATAGAAGGTATATGGGTTGCAGGTATTTGCTGAGCTGTTCAGTGAACCTCGTTGCTGAAATGTTGCCAAACTCTAAAGTTCTATTCAGAATTCTTAATCAGTCGGCATATTCTTGTCTCATCAGCAAAGTTACTGCTACATACTATCATTTATGTCTTCTTATTGCTCTAATTATAGTCAATTAAATAGCCTTCCTCTACCTGAAATGTGTTGTTTTCTTGACAAACTAAGGCCACACTCCAGAAAAAGGGGCTGCTGCATGTTCATTCATTCATTCACTTATTCAAGGGCTACTCACTTATTCAGGGGCACATTGTGCTGGCCATCATTTTATATTTTTGGAATAAAAAGATGAATTTAAAAAATCTCTCCTCTCAAGTGGGTAAGGGGACTTATTATTTTTTTAATTTTGCTCTTAGGGCATACAAAAAATAACAATGCATTTGGTGAACAAATCTTAAATTTACTACTTGAACGTTTGCCTATGTATGTATCTAGGTAATCACTACATATACATTTTTTTATATATACACACATATATGTGTGTGTATATGTGCACATGTGTGTATATGTATGTATGTATGTGTATATACATATATGTTATTTCAGAAAACCCCTTCATGCCCCTTCCCAGTCAGTAATTTCCTGTCAAGAGAGAACAATTACTCTGACTTCTAGCACCCTGGGTTACATTTACTTTCAAAGAGACATTGAAACTGATCATTTTTATACTCTTTGAAAATACTATACAAAGATGTGTCTAAGGAGATGTTAGATCATAATGGAGCAAAAAGGAACCTAAGAAGTATAAGACAGTAAACCTTTATAGAGGTGGTGACTTTTCAATTATATTTAGAAGAAGGGGTGTAAGTCAATGAAAAATTGGAGAAAGAGGAACTTCCATGCAGGAAATAAATAAATAAATAAAAGCATGCACAATGACCATTCTGTCTAGTAGATGGTGAGTAGATCATTTTGCTAGACAGTATGTTTGCTGGTAAGAAAGACATGGGGGATAAGCTAGAAAAGTAAATTTGCTTCAGATATAAGATTTTTATAACATGTTAGAAGTTTAAATATTGTATCATGAGCAACAGGAGACCAGGAACGATCTAACTTGGGGATGGGGAAAGGATTTGGAAAGGAGTAACGTGAGGATAACTGACACAGCACAGCATCTTTTACTGAATAAGAAAGTACTCTCAGAACCATGAAGCCCAAATGACAACTCTACTGTTTCTTTCTGAGTAGTATTTTCCAAGGTCTTCTTTCAAACTCTAATTACACTTGTGTCATGGGAAGTGCTAGCAACTTTATGGGGGAGAATGCTCACATGTTTAAATGATTTGGGAAGTACAGGGTTAAAGATAGGAGGTTTCTTTCATGAATAACTTAAGAATGTCTTTCATATGCGCACAAGGAATATTGGGAGGAGGGAATATATTTTATTTTACATTTATATTTGGTTTAAAAACCTTTTTTAAAACATTTTAGTTCATCTTGCAGTATGGATAATATTCTGTAGTACATAGTTTGGGAAATGTTGTTACAAGGTAGAATCATTAAAAATGGTCTATTGGAGAGTTGACTTCTACCATGCAGATTCCTAAACTGAGCAGGTTAAGCTGTATCCATGCCATTCTAAAATGTATGATTATTGCCATAAATTTAATCAAATCATCTGTTAACTCAGAGGTTTCCATCCTGGGACCTGAATTCCCAGAAATCTTCAAAGGCAGTAACTGAGGATGTTTAGTGGTAAAAGACAGGGAACCCCTGACCCAATGAAAATATTTGGGGGTGTGTGAATAACATGCTTCTTCAAATCTGAAATGCTGCTTCTGAAAGTAAGATGTCGAAAGGAGACAGGGCTCTGTGAAGGAGAACCTCTCTTGCATAACAAGAAAGGCTCAGATGCTAACTCTGGAACAAGACTGAGAGCTTAGCAGCACTGAGGTTGAAACAATGAGCATTCTATGCTGTGAGGATGGATTTGCGGCAAATCTTTCCTCTGATTGGGTGGGTTCACAGCCACAACTCTGGGATTGGATTCAAGGGTGAACTGTGTTTGAGTCTGGCTGGCTGGATGTATTGACTAAAACAAATGATGAGCTCTCCACGTGAAAAACAATGAAGTGAATATCTGTAAAGGCTCTTCCTTCTGCAGGCCCTTTAGAAATCGCTGTAAATTAAGATTTTAAGAAAGAGTATCCATACTGTGCCTGGTTCAGTTTTATTTTTCTATTCTTAATTGAGCATTTGCCTCCTTATGTTCAAAGATGATAGATACCCAGAAGAAGGGAGAATATATATTTAGTACATACTTAGAATTTTGAGATATAAAATGTCCAATTTCTTATATCTTGATCACAGCAATAGTCCAGGAAGAATGTGTGGCCCGTTGTTGCCTATAATTCTTAGTATTTGAGTACTAAAATGCAGGAAGAAAATATTCTCAACAACAGTACACAAAGCATTGATTCTGTTGTGCATTTAAGGTAACAATAACAGCTCATAGTAAATTTTCAATGTTTCCACACTTCACTACAGCCATAGTTTAGAAATAAAATTACAAAACTCTTGCTAAAGTTACACTTTAGCTAAAGTGTAATTTACTAAAATTACAAAACTCTTTAAAATTTATTTTGTACTATTACTATTTTGCCTACAAGATTCATAGAATCATCTTGCTTCCAACAGTAGAACTCCCAAATCATACTATTTCTAAGAATCTCTCTTTATGGCAAAGGAAAACTTCTTGCCACAAATTTTTAATTTATGTCATGCTGAAAATAAAAGTAACTCAAAATTAGGAGAATCAAACTAACTGCATTTCTCCTACATAGTTCTCTTTTAAATAAAATGAGGTTTTAAAAATCTGTTATCAGCTTAATATTGCTATGGCCATTTGTTAATAATCAACTTAATTTGTAATGATTGGTTTACTTTCATTTATAGAGCCTTATAAATGAAAAAGTACATTCACATTCCTTAATTCACATGCTCTCCACAACACACCCATGTGAGCAGTAGGCACCAGTATATTCCTTTTGCAGGAAAAGAAATAAAAAATCAGAAAAGATGTCCTGTTCAATGTCATCTAATAATCAGAATTCTCACCTGATATCACGAAGAAACTTTATATAGAATCTGATCATTTAGAGAAATAATTAAATGTGTATATTTAATATTAGAAGGGAGTCCAGATATCATGTGCTCTGATCAGATGTTAATGTGACAGTAAAAGCTCAGAGATGTCTAGTCATTTGCTAAGTGTCACCTGCCCCCATCCCCACCATCTTAACTCCTTAGGGGCAAAATGAACACTCTAGTTCCAGATTTTTGACACTTGGTTTCTGAGCTCTTTTTACTCTGTTAGGAGGATTTGCCTCCTTAATTTTTGAAATTTTATTTCTTTTTTCTTGTTTACCAGTCATTTTAATTTCATAGAGTCTTACATTATTTAGAACAGTAAAGAATGATACTGGCCACCAAATTTAATCCAACCTCTTCAGTTTCTGGATAAGATAATAAAACCCATTGTGGTTCTATAATTTTCCCAGTACAGCCCAGCCATATCCTAAGAGGCATGGCAAATTCTCTTTTTGATGACATAGTTGCCTAATTAATTTGTAAATCTGAACTGAAATTTTATGATTGACAATTCAAGCAGCTCTCTTGCTACATTCCAATTGTACTGGGATGATCACTAGTAAATACTGTTTGTGGTAGGTATTCTCAGAACCAGAAGAGGTACAAATGTTAGGGAATGATAAAATTAAGATTCATTATTGTAGTAGGTCATGAAACTGTTGACTATGACTGATATGACTGACTATGACTGCACAAAATAGTAGTTTCCTTATAAATATTTACCACTGTCCCTTGGAAGAGGTAGAATAAGAAAATGGATTTCATCATGAACACCAATCCTATAATAAATATTTCCATGTTAAATATATTGAACATTTTAATGTACTGTGTAATACCTGGAAAATGGAACCTGTGAAAATGTACAGTTTCATGTATATAGTCACACACACATATATCGGGTATGTGTGTGGCATTTAATTCTTATCTGTATACAATAGCATGGTTCAAAAGTACTTTTTCTGTTAAAACTACTGAAGCTTGATTCCCAACACCTTGCTATCTTATCTTCCTTCCCTTCAATCTCTCAGTTAATAGGATTTCTATAAACCAGCACGACAGTGGGCTTGGTAGCTTAGCAGATTAGTTTGTGGGCTTTCATCCTTGGAACCTGGTTCAAATTCAGTCTTGACCAAGATGTTCAATAATCCTCTATGGGCAGATTGCACTCAAAAGGGCATGAAGACTAGTTTATCTTTGAACTTGATTTGGAGCTGTTTTTGCAGCCTTCTTAAAACTTGAGGCTTCATTCATGCAACTGAGAAAAAGTATGGTATATAGGCATTTGGTTTTTGGCCAGGGGCTAGTTCCCCTTCTAAAAAACACTTAATAAGATGTCTCAAGAAGAAAAAAAAAAAGGACTTTTCTTATTTTTCTCCTTAATCACCAATATATTAGAAATACTAAAAAAGTAAAGCAATATTACTGTTTTTTATTTTTGCACATCTTTACAACCCCTTTATTACAAGGGTCTGATAGTAGTTTTCATTGTCTCCTAATACCATATTCTATCAATTTTATTGCACATGGGCAGACTAATTATAGAGTGATTTTATCATGTGACTCTTTTAATTAAAAGCCTGTGATGATGCTTCTTCCTTTGTCTGTTCTGCATCACATCCAAACATGCCTGAATTGAAAGTTCCAACCTAACAAACTTTTCTATTTTCTTGTCTGTGGTCAACAACTTTTTAGTTAGGTAGGAAAACAGCATCTCTATACAGCACGCTTCTTTCATCTCTGAACATTTAATTGTTACCTCTCCCAACCCTACCCCTTGTCACCTGCTGGAATGCCTTCAGTCCTTTTCTTTTTAAGTCCCACCTATATCCTTTATGGACCAACAGACTTCCTCTCCTCCCAAGCTTTGCTTCTGCTGTATCGCTCCGTAAAATCTCCAACTCGTATAAGCTAGATCAGAAACAGCACTAATTTAGGAGTTGGGTAACCAGCTCTCTATTGATTTCTATTTCAGTAATTGTCTGTGTGATCTAGAACAAGACATTGATGAGGGTGAGGATGATGGCAGTAAAAGAATAAAAACAATTATAGTCATTTTCTGATCACCTGCTAGATCCTAGGCCCTGTGCTGGGTGATTTTTTCTAAAATTTATTTCAACATGTCACCATGAATATATAAGCCTAATATTCAACCCTAAAAATAACTTATATGTAAGAGACACTAACACCTTTTATAGATAAGGGCACGGAGAACTTTAAGCAACTTGCCAGGTAGTAATAAAGCCCAAAATTCAACCCAGTTCTGTTTGATTGCTTTGCTGGATTTCAAATGTTGACCCTACCAATTCTCTCTTCTTAATCTCTCTGAGTTTCACCTATCAAATAAGGGGATCTCAACAGATAATCATGAAGTCCTTCCAACTTAAGAACTGCAATGGTTTTACAAATTCTTGTTTTTGCTGCACAATATAATATTTTTCTTTGAATGTTTGTTGCAGGTTAGTTCTCTCCTCTTTAATAGAATATATGTATCTACATAGAGAGATATATAGATATAGTGCATATTTATAACACAGTCAGTGCCGGGTATTCAGTTGAGATTTTTTTTTGGTAGGCAAAACAAAAATTTAAAAAAAACGTAGACTATAGTATTTAACTTGCACTAAAAGCAGAAATAAAACACTCCAGAATCCACTCAATTGAAAGATTTACTTTACAAGGTTTCGAATCCTCCCAACTTTGAAGAAAGTTTTATTTTAAGGAACTAGGACACCGTAGTGAGCAAAATTTCTATAAACTAAAACTTAAGAGGTATTTGAATATTCTTGATGTCTTTGTTATGCACAATCCCAATACTATGAACTTTCAAACCTTTTAAAATAGGAAAGTATTGAGTGACATATAATTTTGAAAGACACTATTGTCTATTATTACTAATTATAAGCAGATGTACTCAGAATGAATAATATTTGGAAAATGGTCATGACCTTTTATTCCTCAAAATTGTGGAGGAGCTAGAATGGCTAGCAAATTCTCCATTAGCAGTTAATGAAGTCTGAAAATCTACTCTCACAAATATTTATAAAAATAAGAACTAAATGGTGAGAAAAAAATTAATGTTCAAATAAATCTTTTTCCTCTCAAGGCTTTTGTGCAGGTACCCTACTTTAATAGGTATTAAGTTGCAATGATTATAATATCCATTTTCACTGAAAGATTCTAATAATGAAATTTGTCCTTCCATATTGCTATTTACTTGATCCACTCATTACTTGCATAATTGAGAGCAGTAGTTAAATTTTTAGAAATTGCCCAGTTACTTATGTTCACACTTTATTGGTGCCAAATCAGTTGATTGATCTGCTGGAGTTGTGATTAGTGTACCAGATAAGAAAACATTTGGTAATTGATCAGTCCACCTAGAAAGAGTCTTTTAAGTCCCCACTTTAGCATCAAGAAAAGTAGGACATTTTCTTGCTTACAAAAAATACTTCTCTGGTTCAAAAACATCATATTCAGTATTTATTTAATCAAAATTTAAATGGAACCCTATGAAATAATAATCATTTTGGAATAACTTAGATTCAAATCTTGGCTTCGCTGTTTACTGGACATTGGAATAATCCCTTCATATCTATAAATCTCCATTTCCTTATTTGGAAATGTAAGCAGTAAAAATGTCCTTTCTGTGGGGTTTCTGTAAGGGTTAAATGAGAGACTGCGTGTGAGTTTATCAGAGTGCCTCACACATAACACATATTTAATATATGTATATGTTCAATTAATGAATGGAAAATTAGGCATATTAATGTGATCTCAGTGGCATGGTTGAGGAAAATTTCAAGAAGAAAGAATTAGTTGGATGGGGGAAACTAAACCATGTAAGAGCATTTTAGTCTCACACATTCTTCCTGCATGTGCTTCAATAATCTATATTAAAAGATTTAGTCTGGGACTGAATACACTCTAGGATTAAGAGTATTTTATCCTATTTTTTCTATCCTATTCTATACAGTTCACACATTTATCCACCTATATTTCATGCTAAAAGGATTATAGGTGAATATAAAGATGCATCTAGACACAAAACTCACCCATAGCCTGGGGGCCTGGAATCTGGGATTAGGAGATATTCTAAACAGCTTCCATACTTCAAACACCCTGATCTTGCAGTGATTGTTCTTAGCATACTTCATTTATCCACTCATTCTTTTCAGCAAGCTTTGATTACCCTGTGCCTGGCAATTCTGATTAGTGAAAGGTATATCGTCATAAATAAAAAATGCTCCTTACCTCTGTGGATCTGATAATCTAGAGCAGTCCTGGGCAGACTGTAGCCCACAGGCCAAATCTGTCTAACCCATTACTTATTTTTGTAGATAAAGTCGTTTTGGACACAGACACACTCATTCATTTACATATTGTGACAGCTTTCACACTAGATGGAGAGAGTTCAATAGTTACCACAGAGACCTTAGGCCCACAAAATCTAAAATATTTATTATCTGTCACTCTGCCAAAACTATTTGCTAACCTCTGGTCTAGAGGAGAAAGCAGACATTTAATAAGAAAATGCATACATATTTAATTTTAACAAAATTGTTGGCAGGTGCTATAAGAAAAAATAATATGGCTCATCTAACTGGGATGCTCTGCTCAGACCACAGTAATTACATAGCTAGTAACCTCAAATCTCAGTGGCCTAACAACACAACAAAAGTTTATTTTTTGTCCACGCAAAACTAGCTGTGATACAGCCAACCCCCTAAGACAACTGCTCTTGTGATGTCTTGGTGATCAACCTAGGTTCTCGGGCTCCACCATCTCAACAGTTCACTGTTAAAAGGGAAGAGAGTCTGAAGAACCATGCTGAAGGTTTTCACTGCCCCAGCCTGGAAGTGACACTTGCCATTTCTGTTCACATGTCATTGGCCAGAGCTAGTCACATGACCCTGCCTAACTGCACAAAGGCTGGGGAGGAAGGAACTGAAGTCCAGGCATTGCTGAGCACTAACAGGGAAGTCTTCTTGAGAAAGTTACATTTAATCTGAAACCTGAATATAGAGAATGAGTCATACAGGTAAAGAGTGAGCCATACTATAGTTGAACAGAGGAAACAGGATTTGAGGAGATGAAAAAACAAACAAATAAAAGTGAGGTCTTGGTGTGTTCTAAGAACCAAAGAGACCAATGAACTGTAG
>NW_006780679.1:1229742-1236265 GCF_000442215.2 Lipotes vexillifer | reverse complement strand
TAGGGAAAGTGGACTAAGATGCTGTTGGGGGAGAATTCAGAAAAAAAGATCAAGCGGGGCCTTGTAATTCTGTGTAAGTTTGGATATTATTCTCTGGGCAGTCAGTGAAAGCTTTTAAACACAGGCCGAACATCAACTCATTTATGTTATAAAAGAGCCACACTACCTTCTGAGCAGAAAATGGATCGGAGAATTTGTCTATGTCATGCAAACCCAGATGAATTTTTTTCTTTTATTGTGAATTCCTTTTGTTGAGCATCTCAGTCTATTAAAGAAATTAAATTAGTTTTTTGCCACTGAAGGTCATAAAACAGTTATAAGAATTAATTTAGAAATATTCTATTACAGAGATTAAGACATACACAGATACCAAAAAATTATTTCCTTGAGAAATTCAACCTCATACGTGCCAGAAATCCCCCTAACCCACCCCTGTTCATATAGATCATGTGCCAGCAAGGAGACAGACATTAATGGTGGAGAACCATATCAGGAGCCTCTTGTTTTCCTTGCTATAAAATGTAGCTTGTGGAACCACTCCATCCTGAAAAAAAAACCCATGTTTATCCTCTCATTTCATTTCCTTTCTCTCTTCAGGTGCCAAACAGTCTTTATATGTTAAAGAGATGGATTTTTATGAAACAGAAACATAGCATTTTTTGGTTGATTCTTAGGTATAAATTTTATAAATACTAGATAATAAATTATGGAGCATCAAATAATATATGTGCTGTTATAAATTTAATTTTGATGTTTTCACGACTAGCTCAACAACATAACTCATCCACAGCGTAATCACACCTTTTATAACAATCCTTCTATATCAGGTTAATTACAGTCTACGTGTCTGACAAGAGTTTTATGACAGCTGAAAACAGTTTTCATTTCTCTTTTTAAGTGGGTGATATCTTTTCTTCTTTGGGGTTCATTTTATCAGTTGTATTCAACATGAACTAAGAAAGAATGCTCTAAATTCCACAGTTCACATTTTTGGAAATTACTAAGATTCTAAATGCAGTTCTGTGGGTTCTTTTCCCATTCTAAGTAAACTCTGAATTTTACAGCACGTATCATCTTCTTCCAAACACTTTCTGAAAGGAGCCAAGTAAGAACCAGCTTCTTTTATGACTATTGACTCTAAGACAATCTGCCAGGAATGAGAAACAGTTTGCATCTTCTCTCTTCGAGAGAGATTCTTCTAATCACTCATGACTCTGACATGCCCTAAAATTGAAGGAGTAAACCTCCTTTGGAGGAATGGTGATTTTCAAAACAGTAAAGTGCTCTGAATTTAGAAATATCTTTATGTATCAGAGGAGAACTATTGGACAAATTCACAAGAAATGATATTTACCTTCTAAATATTATTTAGAGATAGGAAATGGAATGAACACAAGTCCATATTTTAAAAATATAAGCTATGGTTCTACTTATTCTGTGGCAGCATGAAAATCACATATGTAATCAAGAAGGGAAATAAAACATAAACTATGTCTTTCCATGTAGAATACTGTCACATCAAAGTTATTCATTTGCCAGTTGCCCCCCATTTATTGTTTTTCATGCTCTATTTATGAGAATAAGAAGTTTTATTTTGATAACATAAAAATGTTATATGGTGAATTAAGGCAGAGGATACCAAAGAAGTTGATGAAGTTAAAAAAGAATTTACAGATTATAACAGTTAATCTTGGGTGTTTAATATGTGTCAGGCACTGTGCTAAACACTTTTCAGGTATTCTCTGTTTTAATCCTTATGAAAACTGTGAGGTGGAGATGATATTATTCCCTTTTTACAGCATTTTACAAGCATTTGCTTGATGTTGTAGGGGAAAATGCATAGCAGATCAGAAATATAAATCTAGTCATTTTCTTCAACCCAATTTTAAATCTTAATTTCATCTAACTTGCACTATTCCTTTCATAAATAAGAAAATTAAAGAGATATTTCCATATTCCAAAAAGACACTGGGTCTTGAAAGCAGTTTGTCACAGGGATTAAGTAGATTAATAATAGTTCAATGATCATAAGCATAGGACAGTCCTTTATGTTATACTGCTAGTCTCTGAGTCACTGGACAGTTTTTTTAAGTGATGTAGTTAAGTGTTTACCTAGCTGTTTACAAAAAAAAAAAAAAAAGTATCTATGTGTAGATGATTATGAGAAGATAACAAAACACCAAGGATGACCGATGACACAGTGTTAAAACAGTAACCACTCTCTAGCTGATTGTATGTGATTTAAAAGAAGTTTTAAATTTGGGTCAAGAAAGAATTATAATAATAGTTAGCTGTTCAAAATAAAATAAGAAATGCTTTCCTTGAGTATGATGGCACTGTGGTAGGTACTTTGCCTAAATTAAGTAATTTGATCTCTGTAACTGATCATTATCCACTTCTCTTAAAGCAGATGAGGCTTTAAAAAGTTAAGTAACTCATCAGGGTCACAGAGCTAGTAAACAGAGAAGGGATTCAAGAATAGATCTTTCTGTCAGTATACAAATATGTGTGTGTTTACCTTTGAAACATTGCTTTCTATCAGATACATTGTAAATAATATGTGAAAAAACAGGTTTTCGTTTAAAAACTCAATTCGCAAGAGTTAACAAATTGACATAGCTAAAAATCAAATGCAGTTTTTCCTTGTATTAATTAAAATATAGTTTCCAGAGTAAGGAAGGGGCTAGTCTAGCTGTCCTTACTCTGAAGTGTTCATACCACACCTGGAAACCTGGCTTCCAGCTGGAGCCACAGACTTGAAAAACATTGACAAATGGCAGAAAGCAATAGACACCAGATTGAGTGACCATCTCTCCCAAGGAATAGTTAAAAGAACAGAAGATGTTTAAGTTGGAGAATTTTTTTTTTTAAAAGTGTAACAGTTGGGTTGAGCAAGATAATTGTTTTTATATTTTTAAAGGATTTCTTTGTATGAAAAAGTTAAATATTTTAGTGTGACTATAAAAGACAAAAGGACAAATGACAAATTCTAGTACAAAGCAGTTTTAAACTCAGTATTAAGATAATTAATATATAACTCTAAAATCCAATGTGAGTAACTTTAGGAGAATTTTCTTTGGGACTAGAGCTTTACAGCTTTAAATACTTACGCCTGCTGTATCTGTGACTTTCCAATTTGTACTCAGAGTCTAGATAATTCTACTGATTGCTTTCAGGCTTGACAACATATTTTATTTAAAAACTTTTATTAAAAAATATTCTTTCTATTATTTGTATGTATTTGGAGATGATGGGAGGGTTGGGAATGATTTTACATTGGATAGCCATTCCAAAGGAAAGTTCCAAAATTTCTTCATTTTGATTGTTATTCGATGATTTTGAAAAGGTTGGGCAGCAACTTGGCAACTGTCCTAAGACTAGAAATCTGGTCTTATGGTGATCTCACTATTTTTAACCATTAGACCACATTGTTCTGAGTTTATAAATAAATTGTTTCATCTTCTTCATGATCTGGACTATTCTTAAATTGTCCACAAAGACACCCACAGTGAAAATACAAAGCTTGAAAGAAAAGCTTCCATAATCTCTCAGCATTCCCTTTCATGGACCCTGACCCTTATTCAGCAAGCTATGTTTGGGATCCAACCTAAATTTCTTCTAGCTGTGGTCTCAACTTACTGCTTCTGCCCTTTTGCATTGCAGTTAAAAAGAATTCTGTCTGAAACAGAATTCTTTTCTATAGTTCAGGTCTTTGTGTTTGCCCATACAATTGGGTCCTTGTTTTAGTAGATACTGCAAATTAGGACTGTTTACAGGTGGTTTATTTGTGTTATGGGTTTTTATTAAAAACTAGCCAAATGAAATTCTTTCAAATTATTTTATTGATTATCTGGCTTATACATTATGTATTTTAATGTATATATGTACATATGTAAAAATATATATGTATATTTCATATATATATATATATGTATATATATATATATATATATATATATATATATATATAATTTAAACCTATGACCATGTACATGGTAGGACCAAGTTGTGTGCTTATGTGTGAGAAGGTTTTTTGTGTGTGCTTTGTCTTTTACAAATTGATTTCTGCAGTGCCCATTTAAGCCCTATTTCTCTCTATTCTAAGAGAGACTTAAACATTTTCTAGTTCAAAATCCTGCCGTTCCTAAAACTTTGTAGCTTGCTAATTCTGGCAGTCATTTCTAATAATTTATTACTCTAAATTAAAGCTATTAAAATAATGCCATACAGTTCAACTTTGTGAGGTTTATTAATATTTTCTCTCCACAGTTCTCTGGTAGATGAGGGCATAGACTAGGAGTCATGGGGTTTTTAAGGTGCCATATGATTAATAGTGTGGCACCTGGAATTTGACATCTGGCAAGTATATGATAATCCCCTACCTATAAAAGATAAATGAAGCACTCCTAAGGCTGTATATTTTATTAATTTTTTTTTAAAAAGAAAAAAAAACAGGCTCTGGATAAATTCTAATCTAAATAAGTTTAGCGACTAGTGTTTTGTTTGAAGTCAGTCAGTACATCTGTCTTTATTTAAGCAAATATTTATCAAAATGCTTTACTATGTATTAGGCCCTGTCCTAAGTGATGTGGATGTGGATACTGCAGTGAACAAAACAGAAAAATATTCCTTCTTTCATAACATTTACCTTCTGGAGGGGGAGAGATAAAAAGTAAAGAAAATAAATAGGTAAAATATGTAGTGTGATAGATAGCAATACATGCCATAGAGTAAAGGAGGAAGGGTGGCAACTGCCTGAAGGGATGAAGGGAGGGTTTAGTTTTTAAACAAGGTGGCCAGGGAGGCCACACTGAGGAAGAGTACATTTGAGTAAATACCCAGGTAGCTGAGGGAGCCAGCCCTGCCCTTATGCAGAGAAAGAATGTGCCAAGAGAACGGAGCTAGCTGACAAGGCCCTGAAGCGGGAGATTACCTGAGATGTTCCAAGCACAGAAAAGAGCCTGTGTAATGGCCACCTCTCCCCAAAACCAGCCAAGGACATCCGATCTCACACAGGATGAAAACCAAAGTGTTTGCAGTGGATTCTATGGAAGGCCCTCCAAGATTTGCGTTAGACTGAGAATAGATTCAAGTGGAAACAGGGTGAAAAGAAAAGAGTAAGCATTTAGAGAGCTATTATAATTACCAGAGGACCAATGACAGCTGGTTGGACCAGGATGAAAACAGTGGAAGTTGCCATGTGTTCAAATTGCATATGTATTCTGAAGGTAGCAGCAACAGAATTTGTTAATGAATCTCGTGGGGGTGTGAGAGAGAGAAGCAAGCGTAATGCAAGTTTTTGACTTGAGTAAATGAAAAAATAAATTTGGTATCTACAGTTCAACTCCAAAGGAGGAAAACATGATGAGGAAAAGAAAAAGGAATGGTTTTTGCTTTCCTGACGCTAGATATTTAACTTGCGCCATGATGAGTTATATTAAGTAATGAAAGCACAGAAGGAGTCTGTGAAACACCTATACTAAGACTTTCTCCTTAAAACCACCTTACCTGCCAAAGACACATTGGTCGTTTTCTCAATAACTTACTTGAAAACTTCCCAATTTGACAACAGGGAACGTAGACTTTGGAGTCAGAAAAAACCTGCATATATATCAGATCTGTGCCACTCATTGTTACGGTTAATTTTCTGATCTCCACAAAGTATTTTTTGCTTTAAATTAAGTAATTAATAACATACACAAATAAATTGGTTTCTAGCACACAGTAGCTGCTTAATAAATGGAAGCTGCTCTCATTGTTGCTATTCTAACTATTATAAACCTTGTCATTTGACTAAGATTAAAGACTGTACCTATTGCTTATCTGTCAAGCCCTTTTAAAGAATATTAGAATAGCACAGTCTGCTGAGTTTATATAATTAATATGTGGCTGGTGATGAATTCATCAGCTTACTTGTTTTTTAAATGAAGAGAAAACTAGAGAAAATAAGCAATCACAAGATAATTTTCCTGGCCTTATGGGTGAAATCTAACCCAACTGGGAACAATCTTGTTTATCATGAAGGCCTGGATATTATACATGAGTCATAAACACTGCATCCCTCTCTCAGCACTAATTATATAAATCAGTATATGCTTTAGAGCATGCATCTTATCAACCAAATCCAGACAAACTATGCTATCATTAAGTAATTTTATGAAACTAATTGCCTGTGTTAAAAATCTATCTTCTGTTTTTTCTTCAATTGAAGACTTTGTCTTTTACTAGGGATGGGAGTGTTTTCCTGTCATGCAAGGAAAGCTAGCCCCAAGCCTTGGAAAAATGGCCCGACAAGGTCTCCTGATGCAAATCAATAGCTAAGCAATATGCATAATAAAATATATGATTTTTTAGTATTATTAAAATTATTATCACTATTCATAGTATTCATATATATTCATATATCACCTTTTCTTAGCCCCCCACCTGTTTTATATTTGTCCTTGACTCTAGGAACAGAGAACATAATTTATCAACTCTTTCAACAGTTATCCATTCAACCTTTTTATATTCATTCCCTACA